>NW_012107675.1:1081086-1081407 GCF_000951045.1 Mandrillus leucophaeus
ACCATGAGAACACTTGGACACAGGAAGTGGAACATTACACACTGGGGCCTGTTGCGGGATGAGGGGAGGGGAGAGGGATAGCATTACGAGATCTATCTAATGTAAATGAGGAGTTAATGGGTGCAGCACACCAACATGACACATGTACACATATGTAACAAAGCTGCACGTTGTGCACATGTACCCTACAACATAAAGTATATATATATATTAAAAAAAAGAAATAATCACAGTGGACCAGGTGTGGTGGCTCACACCTGTAATCCCAGCAGTGGCTCACGCCTGTAATCCCAGCACTTTGGGAGGCCAAGGCAGATGGAT
>NW_012107675.1:1081457-1133571 GCF_000951045.1 Mandrillus leucophaeus
CATTACGAGATCTACCTAATGTAAATGACGAGTTAATGGGTGCAGCACACCAACATGACACATGTACACATATGTAACAAAGCTGCACGTTTTGCACATGTACCCTAGAACATAAAGTATATATATATATTAAAAAAAAGAAATAATCACAGTGGACCAGGTGCGGTGGCTCACACCTGTAATCCCAGCAGTGGCTCACGCCTGTAATCCCAGCACTTTGGGAGGCCAAGGCAGATGGATCACGTGAGGTCAAGAGTTCAAGACTAGCCTGGTGAACATGGTGAAACCCCATCTCTACCAAAAATACAAAAAATGAGCTGGGCATGGTGGCAGGCACCTGTAATCCCAGCTACTGAGGAGGCTGAGGCAGAAGAATTGCTTGAATCTGGAAGGCAGAGGTTGCAATGAGCCGAGATCGCATCATTGTACTCCAGCCTGGGTGACAGAGCGAGACTCCATCTCAAAAAAAGAAGAAAAAAAAAAAAAAAGAAATAATCACAGTGAGCTGCAGAAATGGAGAAACGGCTTTCTGTGTGCATCACCAACTGCCAACCATTGGAGCTGAAAAGACCCACTACAGATGTGATTCATCCTGTCAGAGGGGAAGGCCAGTGACTTAATTTCTGCTTTACTTTTGCAACTGTTGAGCTTACTATGGCAAGGGAAATCTTAGCTTTTACATCACTATACATACGTTTTCTACAGTTCAACTATCTACGTATTCCTATTATCTCTTAATTATTGTTGTATACGGAGAAGGAAAAATATAACTCAGTTGATTCAAATAATTCATTTTCTTTCCATTTTGAAATTACATATTCCTGTGGAACCCATTCAGAGAAAAAAAGTCATAAGTAAGGTTTTGACAAAACAAGCTAACAAAATACAGAACATAGTTTTATGGAAGAAAGCTATCTTACCATCCTCTTAATTCTTGTGTTCCTATTAGAAGCGGATACTAGGTCAAGCTTCTCGTATCTAGCCCGCCTACTTCTTTTCCAGTTCATCCAAAGTACATGTGGGGATGTGATCAGCCTGAGGAATGATAGCTCCTAAGGCTCTTGCTGGCAACTAGTGAAATCTTTACTGTTCAAAGATGCACAGGCAGATTTTATTCAAATTCCAAGGATTTCAAAGTAAAGAATCATCTTCATGAATATCAATAAATGAGTGGCTTAAAATATTTGACCTGTTTAAAAACGTGCAATGGAGTCACTAAGATATTAGTTGTTACGGGTTGAATTATGTTCCCAGAAAAGATATGTCAAAGTCCTGACCACCACTCCCACCTGTGAACATGATCTTATTTGGAAATAGGGTCTCAGCAGATGTAATCAAGTTCAAATGAAGTTTTATGGCATTAGGGCGGACCTTAGTCCAATATCACTGGTGTCTTTATAAAAGAGAAGACAAACGGAACACGTAGGGAGAATGCCATGTGACAGTGGACGTGGAGATTAGTGATGCATCTGTAAGCCAAAGAATGCCAAGGGTTTCCAGCAACCAAGAAAGCAAGAAGGGATCCTCCTCTGGAGCCTTCAGAGAGAGCGAGCGAGCAAGGCCCTGTTGGCAACTTGATTTCAGACTTCTAGAATCCTAAACTGTGGGATGATAAATTTCAGCTGTCTTAAGCCACCCAATCTGTGGCACTTTGTTATGATAGCCCTAGTACATTAAATGTACTAGGTTAAATATTTTAAAACAAGTTTGATAGTTAATTTGAATAATAGAAAACTGACTTTCTTATTTGGTGCCTGATAAGTAACGTCTATTGTATTTAAATATGGACAGACACAAGTTATTATCCGACCTATGCTCATGTAATTGCCCTAAATTCCAGTAAGTGAATGCCAGAGATAAATTTTCAGCAGTTCGGTGAGGAAACTAAAAAAAAAGAAAAGAAAAAAAAAAACAGAATAAGAATTGCACACTGGGATTTACATGCAACCTAATGAAGAAAATGCTTTTAAGTGTGTTGTATTATTGACTACTTATCACCCTGGGTTCTCTCATTGGACAGCAATTAGTGAAACCCAAAGGTAAATGAATATTTACAAAGTTTATCTCAAAACTGGATAATTGTTTTATCTTTTAGCCACTAATGTTTTGCCTACTCATGTGTAACTCATAAAGGAAAGCCAACAAAGTCTCATCATCTCTATTTTATCTTTCCTTACAAGGAGCTTTTCCTAAATCAGCAGACATCAGTATTTAACAGGGCTATGCGGGACATACTTTTATCCCTCTGTAAGCCATGTGATATCATTTGAAAAGAATTTGTTTTGTTTGCCTTTCTTCTTTCAATTGTTTCCTATGGTAGGCATGGCCAGATGCTTCAGATCTAGGTAGAGAGTAAGCCAGAAAATTCAGCCCTAACCAGGACAAGAGTGTTGACAAGCTATATAGTAAATCACGTCCCCCTATGCTGTTGGCTCAGGCAGTAGATTAGTGCACAAAGGGAGGCTCCACTCAGGGACATGGAAGCACACCTGGGGGAATGCCCATCTCTGAGGGTAGTAAACATTGCTTTACTGGACAATTCCCAAAACCCAAAGGTCTTTGCTCCCAAGTCATCTTCATAGTGAGGTCCTCCCTGGCCCCTAGTGAAAAACAGAAACTCCCTTTTTGAGGTTTCCATCTTCCCTGCTTTTCTTTTTCCTTCTTAACATATATCTACATACTAATATTGTACTTATTTATGGTGTTGTCTTTTTTCCAACTAGAATGCAAATTCCAAGGGAGACTTTTGACTCCATGGTTCACAGCTGTATTCCCAAAGAATAGTGCGTGGCACATGGTAGGCACTGAATATTTACTTACTGAATAAATAAACTACAGAGGAAAGACTTGTGCTTGCTTTCCTTGTTAAGCATGAGAGGTGAATTCACCATGCCACAGCTTCTGACCAATTTACAAGATAGAATGAGTACAGTTCTCACTTACGCTTAAATATTTCTAAAGCCTGATGGGGCGATTTAGTGAGTGAGCAGAAGAGTTGATGGGTGATTGTTACTCTAGGCCACCCAATCAAGCATCTATCATCAACTGTACGTTATAAACACTTTATCATTTTTGAGAATTGATTATCTCCAACTGCCAAAGCCACATTTTGCTTAATTACTTCTGAAGCATTATCCAAGTGTACAATATCTAAAGACCTCATAAATCAACTAGGGGAGGATCAGGTGTCTCCAGTGGCCCTAAACTAATACAATAAATTGCTCAGAGGACAGAATAATAAAGCTCAAATTAAACAATTCTTACGAAAAGCATCAAACAGAGCAACCTAAAAAGATGCATGAAAACAGAAAGCAATATTTGAAGAAGGCCCAAGAACTATACTAGCACTTATGGGAGTGGACTGCAAATTCTAATCTGGTCTATTAACAAAGTGTTTTTAACTGACCAATGGCAATATGAGCAGGCAACACTGATAGGGTTCATTTAGGAAATATGCTAAACCACCATGATCAGAGGCAAATAGGGGGCTACAGATCCCCTCCACAACTTGATTACAATTGGTTCTGACCAAGGCAAGCTTACCTCCATATTCTGACAAAAAGTACCATGTTTCAGTAGCCAGCAGCCACAAAAATGCCTCTGAGAGCACCCTGAATGAAAAGTTTGCCCTGGGCATATATGATGATATTCTGACAGGGGATGAGGCAACAATCAGACCAGGGATGGAAATTGAGGAAGGGATAGATAAGAATAAGCTATCTCTAGACTTCAAAGGTGACAGTATAGGTATTTGGTTTTGGGGCTTGCCTGTAAGGGCAGTGGTATCCATAAAGTTCTTTGCGGTAAACTTCATGGAAAAATATTATTTTACCTATTTTATGCCAATTAATTAGCCCTTTGTACATATTTTGAGAACTATACAAAGTATAAGCTGTCCCCTCTATAGTGTTGATTCCTAATAAAGATATTTTAAATGAAAGAAAAAAAAAGAAAAAAGAAAAAACTCTAAGGTGAGGTTTACAGCCCATTTACAGGCACACATACATGATACAATTTATGCTGAGGTACAGTAAACCTACCCATATTGGCAGAAATGGGACCCAAGAAATTTAATGCATAAAATACACAGTACATCGTCATTATTATAATTATGTAATTTTTTTTTTTAGAGATAAGGTCTCGCTGTCACTCAGCCTGGAGTGTAGAGTGCAGTGGCACGGTCACAGCTCACTGCAGTCTCAACATCCTGAGCTTAAGCAATCCTCCCACCACGGCCTCTGGAATAGCTGGGACTACAGGCACATGGCACCATGACTGGCTAATATTTTTTTAATTTTTGGTACAGACGAGGGTCTCACTTTGTTGCTCAGGCTGGTCTTGAACCCCCAGACTCAAGCAATCCTTCCACCTTGGCCTCCCAAAGTGCTGGGATTACAGGCATAAGCCACTGTGCCTGGCCCATAGTTGCATTATTATTAGGCAAACAGTGACCAAAATGAGCCTGAGTGGCGGGTGACTGGGAATTCTGGGGTTCTGGCTTAATGTTCCAACTGTGTCTTGTTCCCTACGGTGGTTGGTACCATCTGGTAGTATTTGTCTGCTCTGCCTTAAATATTGATGGCAGGAATCTCTTGATTAGATGGCATCCATTGGCACCCATTTTCTTAGCTCCCTTTGTGCTACTTCTCTTCACCCTGCAGAAGTGAGAGCAGAACTCAATGGAAAGGGGAAGTTAATCACCCTCTGCCAATTAACATTAACATAAGATGCATTGTTGCACACATTTTTTGCTACTAAAAAAAATCCTTACAGAATTCCAGAAAGCTTAAAGCTTAACAAAAGCTTTTTTTTTTTTTTTTTTTTTTCCCCAAAAAACTAAGTCATTAAGCCACATGGGTGGATTTGGAAAATGTCAATGAAAAAGCACTAGATTCTTGGACTGCTGATGGTTAAAAGGAGGAAGATGGGTTATACCTATTAAGCCAGCTTTGGATCCTTTGGCTCAGTGAGCATATCTAGCACAGGGTCTATTGATCATGAAGAGAGTTTCTGGTGGTAGTCCTAGTAACCTTTATCCAAGAATCATTTTTGAGAGTCTCCTATCAAGTGTGAAGTCACTATTCTACTTTACACATCCTGTCCTATCTTACATCTCTTGAAAGAAAAAATGTATGTATCAATTCTGAAATTACATTCTTATATGGCTACTTTGTAACTTTTTGACTTTGTAATCATAATGGTGTGCCAAACTGCACATATTAAAGCATACAATTTGATATATATACTTACATGTCCATGAAATTAGTGCCACAATTAAGATAATGAACATATGCATCCCCCCAAGTTTCATCATTCTCCTTTGTCATTTCTCCCTCCTGCCCATTCCCATCTGCATTCACTACACCACACCCACCCGCTGACAACTACTGACTTTCTTTCACTAAAGTCTAGTTTGCATTTTCTAGAATTTTATATAAAATTTTACAATATGTTCACTTCTTTGTGTTAGACTTTTTCCACATACCATAATTATTTTGAGTTCATCCCTTATCACACGTATCAACAGTTCATTCCTTTTTATTACTGAGCAATATTCCATAGTATCGCCATACCATAGTTTACTCATGTATTCATCTCTTGATGGATATTGGCTTGTTTCCAGGTTTTGGTTATTACAAATACAATTTTCATGTACATTCATGCACAAGTTTTTGTACAGACATATGCTTTCAATTTTTCTTGGATAAATATCTTGTAGTGGAATGACTGGATCATATGGTAGGTGTATTTTTAAGTTTTTAAAGAAACTGCCAGACGATTTTCCAAAGTGGTGGTATTGCATTGAATCTATTTGTGTCTTTCTCTTTCAAATTTGTTTTTTTATAGGCAGCCTTTAGTTGTGTTGTGCTTTTTAATCCAATGTGAGAAACTCTGCTTTTTAATTATTAATATGCTAGGCAGAAGGCTTCTGGGTTCTTTTGTTTTGTTTTTGTCCAAACTTAGTCACGTGAACCCAAACAAATTCTAATGTTTGCTACGTAAACTATAAGAGTTGGAACAAACTTTGAAGATTTCCTAGTGCAATGCCTTATTTTTTGCTTGAAAGTCTTCTGTAACATTCTCACCAAGTTAATCCTTTGAGTAAAAACCAAAAGTGATGAAAAAAATTTACTGGCAAGGGATATAATTTCAGTTTGCATGAAAGTGTAGCGTTGGCATCTGCTCTTGGGACATAATTTTGCTTTCTGGAAAGTCATAGAGTTTCTAGTGAAAGCCTCCCTCGCTTTCGGATATTTGAAGACACATAATTTCTCATTTTAAATTTTATCTTCTGCAAGCAAAATATTCCTCCAGTGGTCCTGACAGCATTAAAACTAAAATTCTTGATATGGTTATTATAACCTCTATGTTGTATCAGTGTCTTCATTTATTTCCTTTATCTCAAAAGCCCTATTTTATGTCATCAATCCAAAATCTTGCCCATCTTCAGAGCAAATTTGAAGACTGATTTCACTTATTCAATGAGCAATAACTAAACAAATATTTATACCATACAATGCAGTATTAGCGAAATACTTACTGAGCATCCACTAGGAGTAAAATAAAATGGATCCTTATTCTCCCTGAAGCCTCCAAAACTTTTTGTATTTTCTTCTGAATGCCACCTATACTTGTGATCTGCATCACAGCATTATTACAAAACTGTGCACTATTATTTCAGTTGGGCTAACTTTGTTCCTCCAACCCATTGGTGCTCCCTGTACATTCTCTATAGTGTCTACTACAGGACTAATAACTGAGTAGGTACAACTACTGATTAGTTCATTTATTCAAATCTGTTGAGTAAATACTGGATTTTTTTAAAAGAGCACTTGGTATTAATTATTTTTGCTTCTTTAGTACCAAGGAATTAGTTGTTGAACTCCTTGTGGATCAAGAATATTATTAGGTTGGTGCAAAAATAATTGTGGTTTTTGCCAAATATTTTTATCTTCTGGGCATAGAATTAACATATTTACAGCAACTGTTGATAACATTTAAAAATTGAGTACAGGAAGCTATGATGTTTATTTGGTGATCCAAGGTACAATAGAGCAAGTCCGTCTGGAACAATCATAATCTGTCATCATCTCTCACCTGAATGATGCAAACCTCTGCTAATTTCAAAGTTCTCACGCTCTAATGCATCCTCTACTTCACAGGATTTTCATCTTAAGCAGAGATCAGCTCAGGCCATATTTGCTTCTTAAAAATGTGAAGATATAGTGATTCCCTGTGACCAGTTGAATAAAATTCAACTTGTCAGCATGGCTATGAAGGCTCTTTTCAGTGTGGCCCTGACCAATCCTTCTGGTTTCCTCTGGTCACTTCCTTTCTTACCTCCCCAAGAACAGATGGTCCAGTCCCACCAAGGTTGTGTCAAGCCTCTTTGTTTCTTCTCCATTCTTCAACCTCTGGGAAACTCCTACTTTCTCTTTAGGTCTCTCTCAAATGTCACCTATCCTGTGAAAGCCTCCTGTCCTACTTCCAGACTCAGGCCTCCTGAGCAATGATTTTCAACCTAGGCTACATACTAAAAACCCAGAGAGATTTTTAGAAATGCCAATGTCTAGACCAGTTAAATCAGAATAATATGTGGTGCATAATAGTTTCTTAATGAGTATTTTTAAGCAATCAACCTATTCAATAGAAATGGGAATTGACTTTTTAAAAAAAGCAATAATAGAATGTAACTTAAGAACATTTAGAATAGTTTTGATGTTACTTGTACTGTTTGTTTCTGACAGTAAGGACTATTAATGATAATGAATAATATTATTTATTCAACGTAAAGGGATTGTTACACGAAAAAATTCATTAACCATGATAAAGCATTTTATCCATATGCAGTGTTAACTAAAAGGTCAGAGTCATTAAGAAACACATCCAACAGAGCAAAGTTTTTCTTTTGCAGGAAATTAATGAATGAAGCTTTTGGAAGGAAACATTAATTGATACGTAAAAAAAATTCTCATGCTTTTCAAAAGGTAATTTACCTAAAGAAAAAGAAAGTATTATTTGGGCACAATTGATACATTTTGGATCTTTGCTACTTCTATTACTTTGACACGCCTTTGAAAGTATAATTCGTTACCCTTTTCTGCTTGATCTGATCAGGAATATAACCTAACAGGTCTACTCATTGGTGGTGGTTGAGAATTAACCCTAAGTTAGCTCATGCTTGATGTTAATTTAGCTTCCTGCTACAGTTCACAGGCTCACATTCTGGAATTTGAGTTTCAAAGGAGCCCAAAGCAACTCACATGGGAAGTGTTATCACCCTAATTGTTCACAGGGCTTTCTCTTCCCTTCCTTGAGAAGCCATCTTTTCTTAGAGTTCCTGTGTCAGGGACCCAAGTGACAATCCAATTACTGAGACTTAGGGGAAAGAGGCCATGAGAGAAATCTGTGGCACCAGGGCATCTATATATCTCCTTGGCTTAGGCAGATTTGACCTGTCAGAGAGCATTGCTTCAAACTTTTCCATTCTTTAGAAGGAAACTGAAGGAGACATCAGAATCTGTACAATCTAACAAACCTTGAATTAAACTTTGGAATATAGGTTTGTTTTCTGTCTTACCGATTCTTGACCAGTGAACTGGAAGTGAGTCACCTCTTCTAATGTAGAAGAGATGACAAATCGAATGTTGTAAGGGCCTATGAGAAACAAATGTAAAAATTGTATATGGCGCTTATGCTTTAAAACATTCCTAACAAATTAGTTAAGTTGGCTGTAATTTAAGTCAAATGAATGGATGGGAGGCGTGGCCTAGAGGCAACAGAAAAGAGCAATGTGTTGGTTCAGGAGGAAAAGTGTAGTTCTTTGCTATCTCCTTAGTATTTGTTAATTTAAGAAATTGGTTATCTTCATTGCTCATCATGGCTATTGCTCTTCTGTTATGTAGCATACTGATAAAATCACTGGGAGATTTAGCATGGAATATGAAGGCAGTTCTTTGTGAGTATTTTTCAATTAAAATGCAGGTCTGTACTTATTTTAAAGCACTATTACTTGCACCTTGCATTAATTTGCATTTAATCAATTCAGTCTTAATGGTAACACTCCCAGCTAATCACCTTCTTTAAGATAGAAAATTTTATTATTAGAAATATGGGTACCAAGAGTTTATTGAAAAAATTAAACACATGTTCATAACACAATGTGTAAACACTCAGGAAATACCATGTAATTATTCTCAGGTCTTCAAGTATGTCTGAATAAAAATATACCAATATTATTAATTGGTTGCACTTTAAAAGCTTGTTGACATTATTTATTTTACTGAGTTTAAATATAAAGATCCATATGGACCATAAGTTGAGGTATCCATATGTGGCATATATGGATAGCATATTTATATAAATACAGCTGTATTTATGGAAACATTCTATATGCCAGATAAATACTTGTCTATCAAGTAATGTTAAGAATAGTTATGAACTGTAAAAGTGATTTACATTTTCTATAAATTTTAGGGCCTTGCAAAACAAATGCTAGTAAGTATAAAAGTACAGTACTCATAGATCTATTTTAGGACTTTTATGATACTGAAAAATATATTTGACTAGTAATTGTATTTTGGACTGTAAGCAATTGTGTTGGTTTTTGTCCTGAAGAGTATAACGTATATAAGTAAAACTACATCATGAGTTAGAAAAGCACCTGTGTATTGGCATGCAATATTTTATTTCCTAATACAATTTAAATTAAATTTGGGGGACAAAAATTCTGGATATTCTTTTTCATTATACAGTTTATTAGAATACCCAAACTAATGTGGCCTGTGGGA
Organism: Mandrillus leucophaeus; assembly: GCF_000951045.1. Classification (NCBI taxonomy): domain Eukaryota; kingdom Metazoa; phylum Chordata; class Mammalia; order Primates; family Cercopithecidae; genus Mandrillus; species Mandrillus leucophaeus. The sequence continues at coordinate 1,091,249 of NW_012107675.1, forward strand.
TGGCCATCTGCTCCCAGATTTAAGGCTGGCTGGAGGGGCCAGTTGATCTTATTTAATTATCTATCAGTACTCTCTGGATAGTAAATATATTCTCAAAATTTTTTTTAAAAGTCTAAGTCAAAAGTATTCCTTGATTTTCAGGAGCACTAAATCAAGAACAGATGGGAAATAATTACCTGGAGCTTGGTCATAAAAATATTAAGAGGTGGTACAAGTTGAGCTAAGGAGGCAGAACATGATCGTTTCTCATTCTCTGTGATATACACTCAGATTCCATTCACAAGCCTTCACCTTGAAGCTTTGCTTTCTAAATAATACTTACCTTTCAAAATTGATTTTGTGAAATAGTTTAAGATTCAGAATTTGGTATAACCTTATAATACAGTAGTCTCCCCTTATTTAAGGGGGTTATGTTCTAAGGTTGCCAGTGGATGCCTGAAACTAAGGATAGTACCAACCCCCATATAGACTATGTTTTCTTCTTATCTATACATACCTATAATAAAGCTTAATTTATAGATTAGGCACAGTAAAAAATTAACAGCAAGTCATTATAAAAAATAGAACAATTGGCTGGGTGCAGTGGCTCACACCTGTAATCCCAGTACTTTGGGAGGCTGAGGCAGGTCGATCACTTGGGGTCAGGAGTTTGAGACCAGCCTGGCCAATACGGCGAAACCCCGTCTCTACTAAAAATACAAAAATTAGCCTGGCATGATGGGTGCCTGTAATCCCAGCTACTTGGGAGGCTGAAGCAGGAGAATCCCTTGAACCTGGGAGGCGGAGGTTTCAGTGAGCCAAGATCACACCACTGCACTCAAGACTGGGCAACAGGGAGAGACTCTGTCTCCGAAAAAAAAAAGACAATTATAACCATATGCCAGCATCACTACTCTTGCACTTTGGGGCCCATTAAGTAAAAGAAGGGTGGTTTGAACACAAGCACAGCGATACTGCCACAGTTGATCTGAAATCACCGAGTCCGCTACTAAGTGACTAAATGGGCAGTAGCACAAACAGGACTGAGGTGCTGGACAAAGGAATGATTCCTGGATTCCTATCTTGGGCAGGACAGGGCGGGATGGCATGAGATCTGAATGTTGGAAACTTATTGTTTATTTCTGGAATTTTTCATTTTACATTTTCAGACCATTGTTGACTTTGGGTAACTGAATCCTAGGAAAGCAAAACCAAGGATAATAGGGGACTATTGTAATCAAAATCAAAACAACACAAAATTTAGGATTGTATAACTGACAAGTCATTTTTATTTGTCTTAAGGCGAAACGTGCCTACTTGCTGAAAATGTATTACTGCTGTGTTTCTCATGGCATTATGAAATATTAACTTCCTATAAGTAAAGGATTCGTTTAGAAAGCTCTTGCATGGTATTTCCTCTAGTGAAAGTAACATAAGTTTAATTTCAGATATAGCCCTCTACCGGTTAATTTCAAAACCAGTTAATTTTCATCTCTAGCAAGTCCTAGATTTTCTAACTTTATCATAGTTTTATTTTTTATTTTTTTTAAAACTAGGTTAAATATGTCCATAGTAAATTGTCTTGGTATGTTATCATTTAATTAACTCAATAAGCACTTTCTATTTCACGTTGTCTTTGCAAAGCCAAAGACCAAAAACTTGCTAGGTTTGTATACATGTGTTTTCTCTAGATTCCAGATTCATTTAAGCAGCATTCATGACACTGTTAGTCACTATGAATTTTTATATAAAGGAATGCAAGTCAAGTTTAAACAAATTTATTAAAGCATACATTGTAAAGAAGCCAAAAAGATCAGACTGCTCTTAAATCATACTATTTGCTTTCTCTCATGTTCATCACAACACATCTTAGGTTACCAAAAGTATGTCACTCTTATCTTCAGACAAATGCCTTTGTCACTGTGTGCCAGAATCCAACTAAAAAACTGAATACAGCTGCATGCAGACGTTGTCTTCAATGCTATGCAGCATACCAAATATTTAACTCTTTGTCTAGATTGACCCCTCGCCTCCAGCCCGGGTTCTGTCTGCCCTAGTCTGAACAAAAGCCTCAGGTGATAGGCTGTTCCTTTATAGGAGACGGTGATTGTGAACGTGCCCTCGGCACTCTGGTAACATACAGAGTTACGAACATTTTTTTCACACAGAGGCTTGCCTTGACCTAATTTGGACAATTAATCGTAAAGCTGCATAGATCAGCAATAATCCAACATTAGTGCTAAATCAGGATACAAAAAATAATGCTGAGCGTCCATTAAGCACTTTAGTACCAACATAATGCAATACTAATAGTACTTAAATATGACCTTGAGTGTTACTCTTAAGTAAATCAAAACCCTTGTATATGAGCCTTCCTTAAGGGAAAAAAAGGGCGTATTTCTTTCAGAAGCAGAAGAAAAAAACTGGAATATTTACTAGTATACTGTAACAACCAGAGGAAATTAAAAAAATAATTTTTAAAGCAATGTCTTCAAAATTAGATCGCACTTTGCCTCATTTTGATTATATGAGACACATAACTGCACTTGTGAATTTTTTTCTCAAAATTAAAAAATTACTTTTGATATAAATGGGAACTTCTTTAAAAAATTAAGGGATCATCTGCTTAGGGTAGGCTCTAAAATCCAGAATTGTTAAAAAAAAATTCATCGTATAGAACAGGGAAATTTATCTTCAACTATTACACCTTTGGCTTATCCAAAGAAACCATTACAGAGAATGCCAAGTTCTCTAAAGGAGGAGTTGGCAAACTACAGCCCGGTTCTGAGCCACAACAGCAGAGTTGAGTAGCTGTGACAGCCTTTACTGCCTGCAACGCTTGAAATATTTCCTACCTGTCTCTTTACAGAAAACGTTTGCCAATCCCTGAACTAAAGAATTCATATATAGGCAAGATTTCTGAATTTGTATGAAGGAAATGATTCAAATGCCTAAGGGAATTTATGCCTGATATAGAAAAATGAAACGGCTGAAAGTCCGAAAATATAGTCAGGACAAGTTAGTGCTGTGGCTGATCTGAATTGTGCACCAAATTGCTTGGTTGAGGTCTGCATCGTGTCTCGCCATGTGTGGCAATTTATGTCTATAGCTACTTGAAGTTAGGGGCTTTGCCCAGAAATGTTGTGATAAAGCAAAATGTTGTGCTTTATCACAACATTTCTGGGCAAAGCCCCTAACTTCACAAGCAAATAGGGTTTAGTGGTTAAGAACTTGAGTTCTACAGGTAGATGGTTTGAGTTCCATCTCTACCACTTATTAGCAGTATCTATTAGGTGAGTTTGTTGACCTTCTGAGTCACGGTAGTCTCTTCATTTTTAAATTGAGGATATTGAAAACAAGAGCACCTTCTTCAATGAACTGCTTTAGGATTAAATAAATTAAGACATATGAAGTACTTAAAACAGTGTCTGGCGTGTAATCCATGGACAGTAAACATTCACCATCACTGTCTTCTTAACTAAAAACTTTGAGAGACTCAAGATTTAAGGCTTCAGGATGTGGGGCTCTGAATTATCACAGAATTCAGAATCCTGAGAAATTAAGCAATGGGAATAACTTTAGAGCTCATCCAGACCGCCCCTTCACTTTCCAGGTGAGGAAACTGAGGCAAATGCACAGCCATTTGTCAAGTTTTTGATCTACTGCTATGGGGTTTATTGTGTAAATGCTCTTTAATGTAAGACAAGTCTAACAGAATTTTCTTATTTCCCTCTAGGCCCATCTGTAGTGAGATTTCAAGCACATTTTCTATTCTGGAAACAATATTTTAGACATCAAAAGTTACATCATGGAAAAATAATTTTATGGAGAAAAAGGGAACAATGGATACTAAGGGATCAAGCGAAATCTGCCTGCTTCCTCTCTGTCTCATATTCTGCAAAACCGGACAATGCCATATCCTGCCAGTGGTCAAAAGACTGAAGACCATGACATTGTTATCCAGGTAATACTCTTTGTTTTTCCTTTGTTGCTGGTTTTTGTTTCTGTTTTTGAGATGGAGTCTCGCTCTGTCGCCCAGGCTGGAATGCCGTGGTGCGATCTCAGCTCACTGAAACCTCCGCCTCCCAGGTTCAAGCAACTTTCCTGCCTCAGCCTCCCGAGAAGTTGGGATTTCAGGCATGCACCACCATGCCTGGCTGGTTTTTGTATTTTTTTTTTATTATTATACTTTATGTTCCAGGGTACATGTGCACAATGTGCAGGTTTGTTACATATGCATACACGTGCCATGTTGGTGTGCTGCACCCATTAACTCGTCATTTAGATTAGGTATATCTCCTAATGCTATCCCTTCCCCCTACCCACTCCCCACAATAGGACCCGGTGTGTGATGCTCCCCTTCCTGTGTCCAAGTGATCTCATTGTTCAATTCCCACCTATGAGTGAGAACATGCAGTATTTGGTTTTCTGTTCTTGCGATAGTTTGCTGGTTTTTGTATTTTTAGTGGAGGGGGTTTCACCACCTTGGCCGGGCTGGTCTGGAACTCCTGACTTCAAGTGATCTGCCCATCTCAGCCTCCCAAAGTGCTAGGATTATAGGCGTGAGGCACCGCACCTGGCTCCAGGTAATATTCTTTGGATCTCATATTTTTGTTGCAAAAAGGAGAGTTTTAAAATTGATTTCTTGTATTTAGGAGTCTGTTTTAGCCACCAAATGCTGAATCTTGACATCAGTTATCTACTTCGCTAGAAACTAATACTGAGGTGGTTTTTTTTTTTAAGTTTTTGTAAGAAATGCTTTTCATTGACGGTTTAAAAATCTTAGAATAAATCTGCTTTGTTGTGAGGAACAATGTGCATGGTGTACTTCAAGCAGAAGCAGTTTCTGCTTAGAGTTTACTGACTCTTATAAACGAGAACACTTGAATTAGACTGCTCTGGAGCTAGTCTTACCTAGAAATTATACACAAACCTGCTTAATAAACTGGGAGATTTTTCCTTAAAGAAAGGAAGGGAGGGAGGAAGGAGAAAGAGAAGAAGAGAGGAAGGAGGCAAGCTGTCTTTGGTCTTCACTGGTTTGAACCCCAGTGGGCAAGTCAGGACCCAATAAATGAGCTTGCATCTGCTTGTTTGTATGTGGTGAGCAAGAGGACTATTTTTCTTTGAACAAAAGCAGTTATTTAACTTCTTGATATCTACCAACCAAGTAGTTCATGATTTATAAGAGTTCATTTATAATAGGGACTTTTAACAATAGTGTTTAACCTTTATTTTTCTATCACTTAGGACACGTTGGTAGTCTGGCAACATCCATAATGAGAATCATGTTTGGGTTTTTTGACTTTTTAGAAAGCTCTTAACTGTTTTGTTTTGTTTTTCTTGGAGATAGTCTCACTCTGTCACCCAGGCTGGAGTGCAGTGGCACGATCTCAGCTCGCTGCAACCTCCGTCTCCCAGGTTTAAGCAACTCTTATGCCTCAGCCTACCGAGTAGCTGGGATAGCAGGCGTGTGCCACCACACCAGGCTAACTTTTGTATTTTCAGTAGAGACTGGGTTTCCCCACATTGGCCAGGCTTGTATCGAACTCCTTTCCTCAAGTGATCTCCCTGCCTTCCTCTCCCAAAGTGCTGGGATTATAGGCCTGATCCACCGCACCTGGCCTAAAAAGCTCTTTACTTTGAAATAATACTAGGTTCATAGTAAGTTGCAAAAATATATACAGGGAGGTCAGTGTACTCTTTACTGGCTCTTCCCCCATTGCTAACATCTATGTATGCAAACCAGGATATTGACATTGGCACAATTCACAAAACTTATACAGATTTCAGTAGTTATACATGTACTCGTGTGATTATGTCTGTGCATAATTCTGTGCAATTTAATTAAATACACGGCTTTGTGTCATGACTACTACAGCCAAGATACAGAACCATTCCTTCAGTTCAAGTTACCTCGTGTTACCCCATTATAGCACATATTCCCTAAATCCCTAACCTTCGGAAACCACGAATCTATTTTTCATTTCTGTAATGTTTTTAAAGTATTATATAAATCGTATCATACATTATATGACACTTTTCAAATAGCTTTTTTTTTTTTTTTTCCCCACTCAGCATAATTCCTTTTAGGTTCATCCAGGTACGTATCGATCATTCACTCCTGTTAACTGCTGAATAGCATCTCACGGTATGGATGAACGGCAGGTTGTTTAATCATATGCCTCTTGATGGAAACCTGGGTTGTTTCTAACTTGTAACTATTGCAGATAAAGCTGCTATGAATATCCATGCTTTGTTTTTGTGTGAACATGGTTTCTCATTCCTGCAAGATAAATACCTAAAAGGGTAATTGCTAAGTATAGTAAGTGCATGTTGAATTTTAGAAGAAACTGCTGAATTGTGTTCCAGAGTGACTGACACATTTTCCTCCTGTCAACAATGTAGGAGTAATCTGGTTTCCCCTCATCCTCACCAACAGTTAGTATTATCATTTTTTTTTTTTTTGGGCATTTTGATAGGTGCATAGTGAAATCTCATTGTAATTTTAATTTGCATTTCCTTGGTGGCTAATGATGTTGATCTTTTCAGGTTCTTATTTGCCATCTGTATTTATTTTTCAGTGAAACTGTTCCTCATGGATTTTGTTCATTTTTATTGTTTTTTTTAATTGTTGAGTTTTGAGACTTCTTTATGTAGCCTAGATGCAAGTCTTTTGTCAGATGAGAAATTTATAAAAGTTTTCACCCTGTCTGATTGCCTTTTCATCCTGTTGACCTTTCACAGAGCAAAGATTTTTAATTTTGATGAGACCCAGTTTATCAATTTTCCTTGTATAGACTACGCTTTGGGGATCAATTCTGAGAACTCTTCACTTAGCCCAAGGTTCTGAATAGTTTTTTTTCCCAAATACTTTATAGTTTTATGTTTTACATTTAAGTCTGTCATCCAGTTTGAATTAATTTTGTATAAGGTATGAGGTTTATGGCAAGGTTCAATTTTTTTTTTTAGCTATGAATGTCAATTGCTCCAAGATCATTCTTGAAAAGCCTATTGGAAAAACATAGCTTTAAAATTTTATTTTATTTTTAATTGATACATAACAATTGTATATTTACGGGGTACAATGTGATGTCTTGATACATGTATACATTGCAGAATAATCAAATCAGGGTACTTAGCATATCCATCACCTCAAATATTTACCATTTATTTGTGGTAAGAACATTTGAAAGCTTCTCTTTTAGCTATCTGAAATATGCAACACATTATTATTAAGTATAGTCACCCCACTGTGCAATAGAACTTATTCCTCCTGTCTAACTGAAACTTTGTACCTATCGACCAACATCTTCCCTTTCCCCATCCACCCCATTCCACCCTAGTCTCTGGTAACCATTGTTCTACTCTTTACGAGTTTTATCTTTTATAGATTCACATAAGTGAGATCATACAGTATTTGTCTTTCCGTACCTGGCTTATTTCACTTAACATAATATCCTTTAGGCTCATCCACAAATGACACAAATGACAGAATTTCCTGTTTTTTTGTTTGTTTGTTTGTTTTTAGGCTGAATCGTATTCTGTTGTGTTTAGATACTACATTTTAAAAATCCACTTATCCATTGATGAGCACGTAGGTTGTTCCCGTATGTTGGCTATTGTAAATAATGCTGCAGTGAACATGGGAGTGCAGAGATCTCTTTGACACACTGGTATCAATTCCCTTGGGTATATACCAGAAGTGGAATTGCTGGATCATAAGGTAGTTCTATTTTTAGTTTTCTGAGGAATTTCCTTACAGTTTTCCAGAATGGCTATACTAATTTACAATGCCCCTAAACAGTGCACAAAGATTCCCTTCTCTCCACATCCTCCCCAACATTTATCTTTCATCTTTTTGATAATAGCCAATCTAGTAGGTGTTAGATGGTATTTCACTGTAGTTTGAATGTGCATGTCTATGATGATTAGAGAGGTTGAGCAGTTTTTCATATACTTGTTGACCATTCGTATGTCTTCTTTTGAGAAATGTCTATTCAAGCCCTTTGCCCAATTTGTAATAGGATTATTTGTTTTCTTGTTATTGAGTAGTCTGAGTTCCTTATGTATTTTGGATATTAGCCCCTTATCTGATGTATAATTTGCAAATATTTTCTCCCAATCTATGGGTTGTCTCTTCACTCAATTAATTGTTTCCTTTCCTGTACAGAAGCTTTTTAGTTTGTTGCAATCCCATTTGTCTATTTTTGCTTTTGTTGCTTGTGCTTTTGGGGTCATATTCAAGAAATCACTGTCCAGACCAATGTAACGCAGATTTTCCCCTATGTTTCTTGTAGTAGTATTATAGTTTCATGTCTTACATGAAACTTTTACATGTTTGGAGTTGATTCATACATAAGGGTCAGATAAGGGACCATTTTCATTCTTCTGCATGTGAATTTCTAGTTTTCCCAATACTATTGAAGAGACTGTCATTTCCCCATTTTGTTTTCTTGGCACCTTTGTAAAAAATCAATTGACTGTAAATTTGTGAATTTATTTCTAGATTCTTTATCTTATTTCATTGGTTGACGTGTCTGTTTTTATGCCAGTATCACGCTGTTTTGATTACCATAGCTTTGTAATATGTTTAGAAATCTCATGGTGTGATGCCCCCAGCTTTGTCCCTTTTGGTCAAGACAGCTTTGACTATTTGAAGTCTTCTGTGGTTCTATATAAATTTTAGGAGTTTTAAAAATTTTTGTGAAGAGTGACATTGGAATTTTGACAGGAATTACACTGAATTTGTAGATCACTTTGGGCCATACAGACATTTTAACAATATTAGCTCTTCCAATAAGTGAACACAGGATATCCTTCTATTTATTTGTGTCATCTTCAATTTCTTTAATCGATATTTTATAATTTCTAGTATATAGATCTTTCACTTCTTTGGTGAAATTTACTCCTAAGTATTCAGAAAAATATTTTGAAAGCATAAAATACATAGGAGTATAATTGAAATCAACTTCATTTAAATACAGTTATCATATGTTTTAAAGATAAACATTTTCTGGCCAGGTGCAGTGGCTCACGCCTGTAATCCCAGCACTTTGGGAGGTTGAGGTAGGCGGATTACCTGAGGTCAAGAGTTCGAGACCAGCCTGGCCAACCAACATGGTGAAACCCCATTTCTACTAAAAATACAAAAATTAGCTGGGTGTGGTGAGAGGCGCCTGTAATCCCAGCTACTCAGAAGGCTGAGGTGGGAGAATCACTTGAACCTGGGAGGCAGAGGTTGCAGTGAGTCAAGATCATGCCACTGCATTCCAGCCTGGGCAACAAAGTGAGACTCCTTCTAAAAAAAAATTGTGATATTTTTGACATGTTAAATAACATCTAACAATATGATGGGCAACTATCATCAATTCAAAGGGTAATGGTCACAAAAACCTATTTCAAGATATGTGCAACAACTAAGATTTCATGAAAATGTGTGTGATTTCTACTGAACTTAAAGCCATAGGTACCACATATATCACTGGCTTATTTGCCTACATTTACAATCCAAATAAATTCTATGGCTGAGTCAGATGTTATTGAAAATAAAGATTCATTTTTTTTCATTCAATTTCAAGCATCCCAGGTCTTCTAATTCACTGATTTAGAAGAAAAAATTGACTTATTTCATATGGTTCTAGAAATGGTAAAGCTAGGATCAGTTGGTAGATAGTATACTATTTATCACTAATAAATGATTTCTATTTCAGCTTAAATCATGAAAGAGCATTACAACAATTAGCTGTTTCTAAATGCACCTCTGTTGCCTGGTAAATAAATACATTTCTTGTCCAGAAAATTCTCCAACAACCTGGGAGAGCATTCACCAGGTACACAAGGCTGAGGGTTGTGATGGACAATGGCTGAGACTTCCCATGAACTACTGAGGTTTTTTCACTTTGGAGAGAAAGCGTGTTAGTTCTTATGCTTCCAGATTAGTTCTATGGACCAACAATTTTAACCAGACCAATGGGAAAATAACTGAGTCACCCAAGCCAAAGGTGTTTGAAAGCAGTTGTTAATTTTTTCTCCCTGTTTTTAAAACCATTTAATAGATTGCTGACTGATCAGTATCAGAGAACTGTGCTGTTTTCATTATTACATGTAAATTAATCTACTGAAAGAAGAAAGCACAAGCATTTAGGAGCACAAGGTTGTCCTATTTTGACAGCATTTTAGTTATGGGTTCAAGAGTAATTACTGAAATAAATCATCAATAGGTGGTGGCAGTATTGATTTTTTGTCAACACCTGAGTAAACTATAACCCAGCCTCCGTCTGGAGCCATGTTCATTGTCTTTTGTGCTTTATTTTTGAACTGATGTTCAAAAAAGGCTTTTTAACTTCCACATGAAATTGCCTACTGAGGTGCTTTTCCCAGGAAACCTCACTGCCCAAATCACCTCTCCCTCCCCAGCTCTCACCCTGAACAGTCTCCTTGGACCATTTTACCACACTCTCTTAACTAGTGTGAAATGCTAATATGGATGGCTGTGATTTTCCAACAAAGAGAAAGGAAAATGTGATTACTGGTCAGAGGGTTTCATATTAGCACTTGCTTCTGCTAATTTAAAAATAGGTTAGACTGCAGGAAAACCAATTTCCTCCTTTAGCATTAGTTTGTTCTGCTGTTCTTTGTTTAATAAATATCCTCTGGGCCCAAACTAATGTGAATAGAAGAGAACTGAGCTCTCATTCTATTAAATGCAAACTCAAAATCTAGATGGCTTTAATCATTTTGAAGATTCCTTTAAACTTGATCTTCAAACCCAAATAAAACAACCTGCATGGTTTTATTTTATTTATTATTTTTGCTGGCTGGCTCAGACAGAAAATCTTCTTTGTTGTTCCCAGTTTATTAAAGGTGAGTCAGGTAACTCTGAATGGCAGGGCACTGAATCAGGAGAATCTAACCTTAAATAAACTCTCATTAAATAGTTTTTGCTTCAGACCAAGAAATGCTCCTCTGCATGATATCAAAAGGCAGATAATGAAGCAGAACATATAACCAAAGCTTCTACACTTGCAGAATCACAAATCTGCATCTCCAAAGTTGTCTCTTAAATTCTGATGAGAACTAGCATATGTACACCCTAGAAAAATAACTCTTCACATTCCTCTTTAACAGTGCTGTGTATTTTGAATGACTATTTCTGACTTTCGTAGTTCAAAATCCAGACTCCTTTCAAATTTCCAATTATTATTTGACCTCTGTTGATATATATGTATAAACAAAACTCTTCTTCCTCCCAGCTCCATGCTGGAATCCCTGGTCAACCATGGAGCATGCATTTGACCATGTGTCTGCTTCTGTTCATCTCCAAGATTTCCAGAGCATTAAACAAAACTTAAATACTGATTATTATATCATCTTGGCATTCATATATCACTTTATATTTTACTAAAATGTTATTACTTCATTTGAAAGAAGTATCATTACCTCTCTTACCAATAAAGAAACTGAGTTAGAAGGAATTAAGTTATATGCTCAACAGCAAATATTCCTTAACCAGACGAGATAATTCTTGAATTCTTGCTTTCTACTCATATCCTTTGCTCTTCCAGTACTACAGGTAAAGGGCCTTTTGACTATAAATGCTTTCTAGGTTACTTCAGCCCTTTTATCCTTCCTGTTGAGTTCTTCTTTCTTCTGCTGAGAGCAGGTGCCCTTTCTCCCAAGTCTAATTGTCTATGTTTGGGTTGCCAGGAATACACCTGTTTCTCACAGATAAATCCCCATACAATGTACATGTACATGCATTTTTGAACCCCTGCCCAGAATAGATCTTGAAGAATGGTTGCTCTTGCAACAGATGTTATATGCAACTGCACCTAAAAGATTGTATATGTTTCACCCCGTGTACAGTGCATTGTACACAGTAAACATTCAATAAGCGTTTGTAGAATGAGTCAGTGAATATACATTTGGAAATCTCTGACATGCCATCAAAACATTTCCCAGCCTTCTCTAGAAGGTGTGAAGCTAATGTAAATGTGAGCAGAAAACTCAGCAAATGTCAACAGGCTATAAATAATCACTTGGTCTATCAGTGCAGGGAATTTACATATACAGACATTTCCTTTGATGAATGCTATAGCTCATCATGAAAAGGAACACGAATTTAGAAAAATTAAACAACAGAACTAATACAGTGAAAAAACATGGGTTTTGGATCAAAAGCCTGGCTTCCCATCACAGCTCTGCCAGTTTCCTCAGACACACTATGAATATTTCTGAGCGTCTGTTTCCTCATTTTGAAACAGGCTTAATAACACCTCCCTCACACGATTATTGTGTGGGGCAAATGAGATAATGTCTGCACAGTGTCTTTGGACACATAATAGGCACTTATACTGTCACTTCTATCATTTCCTTTTGTAATTCATGAGAGTACTATTAAGGTTTTTGCTTTTTTTTTCTTTGAGATGGAGTTTTCCTCTTGTTGCCCAGGCTGGAGTGCAGTAGTGCCATCTCAGCTCACTGCAACCTCCGCCTCCCCGGTTCAAGTGATTCTCCTGCCTCAGCCTCCTGAGTAGCTTGGATTACAGGTGCATGCCACCATGCCCAAAAAATTTTTGTATTTTTAGTGTAGAGACTGGGTTTTGCCATATTGGCCAGAGTGGTCTCAAACTCCTGACTTCATGTGATCCACCCACCTTGGCCCCCCAAAGTGCTGGGAGTACAGGCGTGAGCCACTGCGCCTAGCCCAAGTTTTACTTTTTAAGAATCGACAAGTCTCTGAATTGATCCAAATATAAGATTCTCGATATGCTGATTACAAATCTAGAAACTTAAAAAAAAACCATTATATTAAATTTATTTTGGATAGCTGATAGCTCTTAAACTCTGATCTGAACAGTAACAGGACTCTGCCCAGGTGGAATCCTTTGACGATGATCTCAAGACGATGAGAAAAGAATAAGATGCGGTCCCTTTTATCAGGAATCCAATTTGGTGCAGGATGAGGGGCACACATGTGAGAATTTGAATACAACAGAGTAGGTGAGTGTAGCACAGAAGTATGGACAGTGTGAGAAAGGGTTCGTAGGTGGAAGTCAGTAAGGTTGGGAGAACTGTGGATGGTATCTCAGAGACTGTAACATTTGAACTACTTTAGAAATGTATTTCGACTTTGTTCTACCTGTATAGAAATGTTGGATGTGAATACCAAAAAATGTGATTTATTCCAGGCCCCGGTTGGCCTTGCCTTTGACCCCAAAATGCTCAGTTGTTGCCCTGATTTCTTGCACATGCTTCAGGCCTCCTTCCGTAGCCGTGTTGTGCTTTACCTTTAGTGTGTCACAGCCCTTACTGATGATATGTGGAGGGCTGCTGCCTTGCTTCTCTTACTCCCAACGAGTGAGTATGCCTCGCAAAATCTAGTTTAATAAGGTTTCTTCTTCAACACTGACCCTAGATAAATCTCATTTATCTGTCATCTGTCCCTGGGATGTGTCAACTCAGATATTAGCACAAATCTGTGGCCAAGGTGGTCTCACTCCTGCAAAGTAAGGTTGACTAAACTAACTCAGAAAAATTGCATCAAGGAACAAAAAGTCCAGGGCTAACAGTTATTGCTTATTGATAATATATAAACAATAACTATGGCGGGGGGGGTGCAGGCTATTCTTAGTTCCTAGTGTGTTTTAGGCAATATTACGTGGACATTTAAATATATATACATTTCATTTGATTCTTACAACACCATTAAACAGTATTATTACCCATTTCACAGGTGACAAAGGTTGTGCAGAGGTAGAATCAGGAACTGAACAGAAAGGTCTTTCTGATTCCAAGGTTCATGCACTTAGTTCTTAACCATGATACCTGCCTCCAGGATCTTATTCAGTCTCCTACCTCTCATATCATATTTTATGGAATTTGTCAGAACTTTTTGATGGCCAATTTGTGCCTCTCTCAACAGTTCCATAGTTTTGAGACTCTTCTGTTCCATACTTGCTGAAATTTATGAGTGTAGGGCTTCTTGTCACTCAAATTTCTCCTTCAAGCTCCTCTGTATTTGAGGATCTTAAATTCTTTCCTAGTCTCTTGAGTAAAACCAGCACTGCCTATATACGCACACTTGATAATATACATATTTTGATAATTGAATACTCCATATAGAGAGTGGACCATTTACTCTGAGCATCTTGAGGGCAGTGACTGGAAGAAGGGCAAGAAAGAAAGAAGGGGGGTTAAATCACTGTGGAGGCATGGGAGTTCCATCCCTGTGGTTAATTCACTGCTAGGCTAATTTTGCCTCTCATGTTTAGATACTTCATTGACTCACCATTTGAGTCAAGTATTTTAGTTCTCAGAGTGGCATTACAGTTTAAATGCTTTAAAATGCTTTGAAAGAAAACCCTACTCAAAGAGTTTGACTCATAATACAGGGAAGCCTAGAAGTAGGAGTAGTACTCATCAAAATATAAGAGACAGATACTCCATGGTATTTAAGTGAGTCAGACACTCCAAGGTATTTCCAAGGACCCAGTTAACTTCTGTCTCTCTGCTCTGACTTCCACAGAATCAGCTCTATCCTAACGTCAGCTGCCATTGTGGAAGCAAAGATGGTTGCTGCAGGTCTAACCTTCATATCTGCAAACCACACAGTGCAGAAGGGGACAGAACATTTTGTTTCAACAGTTTCCTCAGAAGCCTTTAGATTTCTCCTCTTATGTGTCACTGATCTAAATGAGGTCATATGCCCTTTCTTAAGCTACTTTCTGTCCAGCTTGGCCAGAGGAGTGCCATGAGTGGATTGGCTTATGTCTGAGTTATCTGAACCATTTAGATAACCTAGACGTAAGAAGAACAGGACTTTCCTGATTGGTCTGGACTAGCATGTGCCCAGTCCTTAGCTGAGGAGAATGTCATCTTATCCCAGATTCTTCTGGGTTAAGAAGAAGCTTTGAGAAGGAGGAACTTAGGAAGGAGGAAGAGGGGAGCAGACACTGAGTGGACCACCAACAACCAACAGTATCCACTTAAATAATAAGAAACAAATTCACCAGCACAATACAAGAAAATAATTATCGAGTCAATACTCTCGATAACTCAAATGTGAGTCTATCTCTAGGAAGAGCATATTGAAATTCTCAACATGTCTACCAGCATATTGTTCGTGGTATATGCTTTTTATATATGTAGTCCAATTCTCTCAAGTTTTTTAGAGAAACAAATCCCTTCTGTTCTCCTTTTGGATTCTTCCCAGCAATGAGCAAAATATCTATCATTATTGACAAAGGAGAATTTTTTTTTTTTTTTTTTTTTTTTTTTTTTTTTTTTGAGACGGAGTCTCGCTCTGCCGCCCAGGCTGGAGTGCAGTGGCCGGATCTCGGCTCACTGCAAGCTCCGCCTCCCGGGTTCACGCCATTCTCCTGCCTCAGCCTCCCGAGTAGCTGGGACTACAGGCGCCCGCCACCGCACCCGGCTAGTTTTTTGTATTTTTTAGTAGAGACGGGGTTTCACCATGTTAGCCAGGATGGTCTCGATCTCCTGACCTCGTGATCCGCCCGTCTCGGCCTCCCAAATAAACTTCATTTTTAGTTTGAATTGCCATTCATTCATTTGTCAAATATTTTTGAGCACTTAAAATGTACCTGAAGTTGGGCTAGAGTCATGAGGGAGATAGACAGAGAAGATACAGTGACTGAGTTTGAAGAGCTTATAATTTAGTAAGGTTGGAAGACGTGTTTTTAAATGCAGGTGGTCCCTAATTTACATTGGTTCAGACTTAATGCTTTTTCAACTTTACTGTGGTACAAAAGTAATTTGCATTCAGTAGAAACTAAAAGTGCCCATACAACCATTATTTTTGTCACTTTCAGTATAGTATTCAATCAATTATATGACATATTCAATACTTTATTATAAAATAGGTTTTGTATTAGATGATTTTTCACAACTGTAGGCAAATGTGTTCTGAGCATCTTTAAGGTAGGCCAGGATAAGCTGTAATGTTTGTAGGTTAAGCATATTAAGTGCATTTTCAACTTATATTTTCAACTTATGATGAGTTAATTGGGACATAACTCCTTCATGAGTCAAGGAGCATCTATAATGGATTTAAAGCAGAATTGGCATATGTCTTAAAGTAAGTACAAAGTACTCTAAAAGTCCATAAGCAGACAGGTAATTTCTGGCCATCTGCACTAAACAGAATTTGGAAGAGTAATCTTTCTGAATCTGCATACTAACCAACGAAAAAGGAGGCATAGACTCATTGATGAGCCTATGTGGCTAAAGGAATCAGCTTAATGAGAAATTCTGGGTTCAGTCTGCCTTGAGAATAGTGGGGTTGGGAGGTGGGATGTACATGGAAGTAGTTACAGTGAATGGATATATTAGGCTCTAACTAGGGAAATAGAAACCACTCTTTGTATTTAAAAAGCGTAAAGCTGGTGCCAACCCTTGTTCACACAGTAATCAAGAGGTGAGATGCCTAATGTAAACAGTAATTGAACGTGCATGTAAGCATAGCTTAGAAGTGAGGGGCAGAAGGCAGGTGTGGGGTGATGGGGACCAAAGGCCTCAGTCATGAAGGAAAATCTGGTATCTTAGAGGACCTATCTAGAGAGAGCTGGAGACAAGGAGGTGATGCAGCTTCTTCTGGAGGTGCTGCCCAAGACAAGGGGAGGGGAAGAAATACCTCAGTTTCTCCTTCCTTCTCCCCAGTCTCCCTCCTGTGTTCATTGGTCCAACCTGCCCGAATCCAAGTAATGTGGGGGCTGTTGGCTCAGCTGCTTGTGGTATGGGGCAGAAGAGGGGAAAGTTGGGAAGTCGAGGAGTGGCCCTCAGGGTAAACAGAAATGGCATGGCAGGAAAGTGCAAAGCCAAGCCACTAAGCCTCTGCCAATAGTGACCTCTGTAATAGATGACTGAGGCCATTTCACTGCTCTAAAGAGGGTAAAGGCATAGATCATCATGACTGGAGACTGCATTCATGGAGCGAAGTAAGATGAGCTGGAGAGAAAGGCTCCTCCGTAATTGTTTAAATTAAACAGCAGCTGAGGAAAACTGATGCCCCCTTTGAGGAGGCAGATGTCACTATGGAAGAGCCTGGAACTGGAGCCAGAGGCTCACAACTTCTCAAAGAAACCAGTTGATGGAACTGGTCCAAACACAACAGCCACTGCACAATCTCATATACAGCCTTTTTTTTTTTTTTTTTTTTTTTTAAGGTGGAGTCTCTCTTTGTTACCCAGGCTCGAGTGCAGTGGTGTGATCTCGGCTCACTGCAACCTCCACCTCCCAGGTTCAAGTGATTCTCCTGCCTCAGCTTCCCAAGCAGCTGGGATTACAGGTACCTGCCACCATACCTGGCTAATTTTTGTATTTTTTAGTAGAGACAGGGTTTCGCCATGTTGGCCAGGCTCGTCTCAACTTCTGACCTGAAGTGATCCACCTACCTCGGCCTCCCAAAGTGCTGGGATTACAGCTGTGAGCCACCATACCCAGCCTCATTTTTCATTTCTGTGTCAAAAGATAAAAGCATATTGTACTATTTACATTTAATCACATACTTATGGAGTCCAGATTAGGTGGAGTTTCCATGTCACAGTTTCCCATTTCCCATTGAATCAAGCCAATGACTACATTTCTCATTTAGGGCATAATCTAAGGTCTCAAAAGCAGCTCTCCTACCATGACGAGATAGGGCAAGTGTTCAAATACAGCTAGAATATCAAGCACAATCCGAAAGGCCAAACCGTATTGTCTAAGTCTGGCCATATTTCATAAGAATGGTTGCTATAAATACAGTGGTAAGACTGGACTAGGGCAAGAACAGATGATGCAATGCCTATAAAACAACCCAAGGGAATACAAATGAGTGCACATATCAGTGTCCGAACCCCAACAATTGAACAGCTGTGTGCCTTCTCATCCTTGTCCTCGCCTAATCATTCAGGCTCTTCCTGTGTTTCTTATCACTCCGGTGCTTTTAAGCCTCATCCAAAGATTAGTCTATTTCAACAGATTCTTTCAAATGGCTGCACTTGGTATAATGTCTTCAGAGAAGACGAATGCTTCTTCAAAACAATAACACTGCTTTTGGGGATGATTGTAACTACCTAATGACAGATCAGTCATATGACTGACTACGTACCCCAACTCCCCTCTTACGTTGGCAACACAAAGAGAAATAAAGGAGGCTTTTCAGCGTATACTTCATAAGCTATAACTCATATGAGATGAAACCCCTATTTATTCATCTCTTTTAGTAGCATGCATTTGTAAGCTGCCTGCTCTGTGGTTTATAAATTATTTTAAACTCTTATGCCACTGCTCAAAAATATAAATGTGTGTGTTAATGTTGTAGACTAGAACTATGCTGCTGATAATACAAGGGAAATTTAACTAGCTTATAAATGTTAAAATGTAAACGCAAAGGAAGTCTTGCTATTCATCTTCTCTGCAATATTCAGACATTCATGAAATTGAAAGTTAATGTACCAGGGACTTTCATTATCTGACCCATTCCATCCTATCTATTAGATTCACAAAGCACTGGAGACAGAGGACCAATATGTCACCAACACAAGACTGGAAAGGTCACAAAAACGAAGCATCAATAAAGCACTACTTCTGAATTAAATTTCACAGTGCTCAGCAGAAAATATGTTCCATGGACTAAGAATATTTGTAAGAATGGTACTGATAGCTAGACACAAATTGAAGAAAATAGAAAAGTATTTCTTGATTGAAAAAATTATGTTAAAACTATGTTTACATATACAGGAAAAAAAGTACTATTTTATACGCCTAATAAGGAATAAAAAGAACTCTGCATTGGAACCACAACAACATTATACAGTCACAGAATTCACCAGAAAGTGATACTGTCCTGCAAAAATACTCTTCTCTGTTTCCTTAGGCATTTATAGAAGGATATTACAAAGGGCTTGTCAAATCAATGTGTTTTTTGATACCTTTCCATAAACACAGTCTAACGTATGATTTAGAGTTTATCATAATTTGGCTATTTTTACTGTCTGAAATACACAATTTTAGTTCCCTTAATATAAACTAATCCATCCAAATCCATGATTTCTTTTAGCTCCCCAAATTTGGAATAATTCTGAATACTCAATTTTTCAACAAGCACATTTTCGAGATTTACTGTCAACATTGTAATCATAAATAGGTGCCACAAAGAAGAAGAAATAAGTATAAAATGGGGCTCTAAATTAGCTGCAGGTACAGGCAAATATGTAAGAGCATAAAGAGCCACACAGCCTCACTGAATGGTCAATGAGTTCTACAAAGTTACAGGAGGTCTCCAGAGGGGACGGTTATCATGGCCTACTGGGGATGAATTGTCAACCAGTGGTTCGCAGGCACTGGGATTTCAGTTTCAGAAGATTTGAGGGACTGGTATTGAGTTGCTACTTTATTAAGAAAAGTAAAAACAACAAATCTGCTATTTAAAACCACTGTATTTTATTTCCATAAAGGAAATTCTAGCACCAAAAATTAAAGAGAACATTATCTGAGAACAAAAATTATCAGACAAGTTGAGCTTAGTGACTAGCTGACAACATTCTTATCATTTTTTCTTTTATTCTGGGGAAAATTCTTTTACAAAATAGGATTTGGGAGCCTTGGGTTTAATGCTTAGTGTGTATCGTAGTACAGAAGTGATAGAAGACAGTATTCCTGGCCATAGGAACTTACACTCTAGAGGAGGAAGCAGCAAATATTGATGTGATAAAGTAATTAGGTAGTGAAAAGGTTTTTTCCTGTTTTGTTTTGTTTTGTTTTTTGAGACGGAGTCTCGCTCTGTGGCCCAGGCTGGAGTGCAGTGGCGCGATCTCTGCTCAATGCAAGCTCCGCCTCCCAGGTTCACGCCATTCTCCTGCCTCAGCCTCCCCAGTAGCTGGGACTACAGGCGCCTGCCACCACGCCCAGCTAATTTTTTTGTACTTTTAGTAGAGACGGGGTTTCACCGTGGTCTCAATCTCCAGACCTCATGATCCGCCCACCTCGGCCTCCCAATGTGCTGGGATTATAGGCGTGAGCCACCGCGCCCGGACGGTAGTGAAAAGTATTAACGATGCAATAGATGAAATACAAAAGTAAGTAGAGTGATCAGAGAGCCTAGTGATCGAGGTCTGGAATGAGGTGTGACTTCTCTAGAGAGGAGGAAGGAAGGGACATTTAAGCAGAGGGGGGATGCACAGTCGATGGTAGTCTAGAAAGAATCAAGCTAATGAATGGGGTGGACCATCAGGAGACTAGACAGATTGCAGGGATAGTTTTGTGGGTAGAATATTGCGAGAATTCTCCTAAATGCACTCTTGTCAGTAAAATCAATTGGAGTTAAGTACACATAAAAAGACAAGGACATTCACATCGTTTTTATTTTTTATAGCTCTGTCAATAAAAGGAAACAAATATCAGTTTAGATAACAATATGAGTAAAATTAAATATGAACACTCATGCCTGTCCATAATAATATTAAAAGATAACTTGGGTAGCATTAAATTAAAAAAAGAAATACGCACACTCTTAAGAAAGGGCAAAAATTCTTACAATTGAAAGTAATCTTTATACCTAATTTTTTTTATAAGTCCCACAGGCATTTATTAACAACGATTGCTTTCATCCTATGTATTATGTTTTTCTTCCTTTTTTCATGCCTGAATTATTTTCTCTTCCTTGTTTTTTCTACCATATCACACAATTTAAAATATTTTAATATTAGCCTACTGATTTGGCAATTGAGATGCCACTAAAACTAAAAAAAAAAAAAAAAGGAGTAACTTCTTGAAAAATGTGGTGTAAGATCATTTCTTTTAGATTTTAACAAAAAGAGATTAAAATCATAGTTCTTTGAAATAAAGGAAGACACAGCCAGATATTCTACCAAATCAAAAGAGTCTTGCTCCGACAGTCAAAATGTCATTGAGCTACATAATGCATGATGCCTTAAATGACTTGGTCCATTAAATTAAAAAAAAAAAAAAATCAGCTGAGAAATTCAGTGTACACATTCAATAATTGCTGTCCTAAGTGATCACGTCCTTTCTGGATCTTCAACATGTAGTTAGTTGATAACAAACACTCTGAAACATCCACCAGTTTTCCCCTAACTTGCCTTGGGAATGAAGATCTTGTAAGATATTTTAAAAATAACTCTTTCTCTGTTTCCCTGAACACAGGGCTGCCACGTTTCCCAAGCCTACGGGTCTGTTTTAAATTCAAATGGAATCCGAGGATCTTGACAGAAAGGACCCCAGAGAGGACTTGTCCAATTGACAACAGAGAATCCAATAAGTCTTTTCATCTTAAGCCGTGAGACGTTATGTTGGGAGAAAAAGAGAAAAGCAGGAGCAGAGGGAATGCTAATAACTTGAGCAGGTTTGGGGTGGAAAGTCTTTTTTCTGTTCCTCGCCATTCACATATGCTCCAATATACCACGAAAATTTTTCAGTTAATAAGTGTGGTGGTACAAACAGGAAGAGAAGTTCTAGCTTCCCAATGCGATCTTTTTAATGGATTTGGAGCTTTGATAGTTTTATTCCATAATAAATATCTTTTTTTGTTTTATTCTTAAGATAAAAAAAATTTGCATTCACCTTTGACTTTTGTGACTTATGGTTTATTTCAAGACTAGGTATGCAATCAGATCTAGATATTTTTAACTTTATCTTCACACCAGACCAAAAGTGAACATTTTCTACATTTCGACAGGAACCTCTGTTCCTCTTACATGTGCCAGGGGCTGAAGCTTTTATGTTTGTAAGATGTATGTAACTTCGTACTTGAATAATTCCTTGGGACGTAGACTGTATATTCCATTGGGAAAGTGCTTTGTAAAGGTTAGAAGAGGTAACAATAGCGTGGAAAAATTGCCTAGCAAGAATCTATTTAACATGTTTCTTGTTATTATTCCCAGTGACTGCTAGTCTGGTTTAATTAGATCTTCCTGACAAAATTCATTGCAGAAAATCCTGTATTAGTGAAGAAAAAATAAATGCAGCTCATTCATAACCTATTAGTTATTTTGCTATTAAGCAAATAGAATAATTTTTTCCTTTGTTTCTTTTCCCTTATCTAGAAGACTAATGTTACAAGTAGTAAAAGGGGAACAGATGAAAGCAGGTAGAAAACAAATAAACAAAGTTCCCCAATCTGCCTGTCTCTTATTAGCAACATCCTCTGCTTATGACAAAAGAAGTGCAAATTAAAAGAGCTTATTTGGGGGGCTGGGCATGGTGGCTCATGCCTGTAATCCCAGCACTTTGGGACGCTGAGGCAGGCGGATCACTTGAGGTCGGGAGTTCGAGACCAGCCTAACATGGTGAAACCCCATCTCTACTAAAAATACAAAAATGAGCTCGACCTAGTGGCACACACCTGTAATCCTGGCTACTAAGGAGGCTGAGGCATGAAAATTGCTTGAACCCAGGAAGTGGAGGTTGCAGTGAGCCAAGACTGCACCACTACACTCCAAACTGGGCAACAGAGTAAGATTCACTTAAAAAAAAAAAAAAGGAAAAAAGAAAGAAAGAGCTTATTGGGAGGGAGTAGAAGATAAAAATAGTCCAAAGCATCTCCTATTCTTTCTCTCCAATTCTATTGCCACTGTTGTAAATTCAGGCCCTAATTTTTTTTTTCTTTCCAATATTAACAAATCACTTCTAACCCCAGAGATCTCTTTGGCCTCACTCTTGCAACGAATCCACTTTCCACTCAGCATCTGGAGTGAGCATCCTCACACACAGATTTATCATGCTTTTCTCATGCTTGAAAGTCTTCAATCGTGTCCCATTACCTATGAAATAATGAACACATGTATAATAGAGCATCCCAGGACCCCAATTATCTGGCATCTATTTAGATCACCAACCTTATTATGTTTCAACTCCCCTTCCTGGCACAGCCCATCTTCACCCAAAGTTCCAGCTGCCTGTGTAGAACCATCTGCAGTTCCTCAGAATGGAAACCACACAGGCAGTTTTGCAGCTGTGAGTATGAATTCACATGGCTGCCTTGACCTGAAGTGTTGCCATCTCCATGTCTATCCACCTGGAGAACACCTGGAAATCATAGGGCTCTTGGTAGACCACTGGGAAATGCTGCCCTATTGATCTAAATGTGCATGCATGCACACATGCACATACTACATAAACACATGTAATATTCATGTATATGCATTATATTCATGTATGTGTATACGTGCACACAAACTTTGGTGCCAAATTATTATCTACCAGATTTTAGCAAAAATAAGCAGTCATTTCAGAAAAAAATCCTGAGAAAATTTGCCTCTCCCCTTAGTAGGTTGAATTGTGAAGTCAGGTACTGAAACTGAGACTACGCCATGCATGAAGCCCATTGTTAGTGAATTAGGAGAGGACCACTGGTCTAACTTAGCGTAGAACAACCCTCTATCCAGGGGGCAGAGCCTATGAGCCCCAGAGCTTCTCCTCGCATTCTCAGGCATAGTTGCCAGGTCACACACAGAAAACAGCTGGAGGCAGGGGCCCTATCACCGGACTACATTTGCTGCACCGGCTTGAGTTTTAAATATCCAGTTTATTCGAACGCTGAGAGTAATTAACCATATTAGCAACTACTTCCTATGTTAAACAGGACTTCCATTTGACCTAAACTTACCTCTCTGAAGTTGCAAGTAGAGTTGGTTCCCTTGTAATAACATTCCAGGATTAGATGAACAAATGTGTGTTCACTATATTCATGTTCCTTGTTGGTTTTAGACTTTGATCGTAGCTCCTTGAGACTCCATATTGAAGGGGTAAAGCCCTAATGGTTTCATCTCTCCTCTTCTGGGATGCCTGGCCGGCTCCTATTCACTTGAGCGTTCTGGCTCCTTTTATAGTGCCTTTCTGTTTTCAGCTTCCCTGGGCTTTAAGACTGTTATCTTCCTTTGAACTTCAGTGGCCCAAATTGCACAAAATCTCCCAGGTGTGGCCAAACTCTGCCGCGTTAGTCAGTGTTCTCCAGAGGGACAGAACGAATAGGACAGATGTATATATAAAAGGGAGTTTATTAAGGAGTATTAACTCACACCATCACAAGGTGAGGTCCTATAATAGGCTGTTTGCAAGCTGAGAGCAAGGAAGCCAGTTTGAGTCCGAAAGCTGAAGAACTTGGAGTTCAATGTTTGAGGGCAGGAAGCATGCAGCACGGGAGGACGATGTAGTAGGTTCAGGAGTTAAACCAGTCTAGTCTCTCCACGTTCTTCTGCCTGCTTTTATTCTGGCTGCACTGGCAGCTGATTAGATGGTGCCCACCCAGATTGAGGGTGGGTCTGCCCTTCCTAGCCTACTGACTCAAATGTTAATTAATCTCCTTTGACAACACCCTCACAGACACACCCAGGAACAATACTTTGCATCCTTCAATCCAATCCAGTTGACATTCAGTATGAACCATCACACCTGCTTTTTTTGCAAGAGCAGGGCCAAGGTTTATTTTGGGTTACCAGCCTTCCTGATTATTCACATGGAGCATTTCTTTGCCATTTTAAGAAAAGAATTCGTATGGTCCATTTTAATTCAGTTCAACACAAGAAATATTAGTTGAGCAATGATCATGAGTTTAACACCCTCATAACTATACTTAAACAATGGTTAAAATCCATCATTTTATAAGGTTAGCAGAGACAGGGGTATAGAATGTCATGTTAGGTCAGGCAGAATTTAGGAAATCAGCAATTCTGTTAGTTTCAAAACTTCCTATAATTCGGGAAGCATTTTCTTCTAATACAAGCTCATTAGAGCGCTCATAATATAAAAGCAGAGTTGTTCTAGTAGAAATAGCTGTTCCAGAGACAAGAACCCTTCCCGAGAGCCTTCGCCACTGCATAGACAGATGCATTCACAGAACACTGAGTTTCAAAATCTTGGCTCGGGCTCCACTATTTAATTTAGAAAAGCAACTGAGGTTAGATGAGGTGGAAGACCAAGATTGTCTGACTCCTGGTCCCGTACAGGTTCCGCTCTATTGCTTGTACTTTCCCCTCATTGAAATTCACCTGTGATTTTTTTTTTTTTTTTGCCCATCCCTTGTAGTGACATTTTTCTCAGTTAACTTACTGAGTTTATCATTTCACTATGCCTATATTTATTATTCCTTCCTTGTTCCCTTCCGTTTTCCCTTCCTTCCTTCCTTCCTTTCCTTCCTTCCTTCCTTTCCTTCCTTTCTTCCTTCCTTCCTTCCTTCCTTTCCTTCCTTCCTTTCCTTCCTTCCTTCCTTCCTTCCTTCCTTCCTTCCTCTTTCTGTGTATATGTGTGTGCAAGGCACAAGTTTTTCGCACCTTCCTGTATTTAACTTTCCAAGGCCTTAAGCTGGCAGAAGCCTGACCTCACAGGCTTCTAACTTATGCTTCTACTCAATCAGACAAAGCAATCTCTATTTGCACTCTGAGCTAATTTGTCATAAATGTATTCTGAATGCATTTACTTGTTCTAATTCCTTTAACCTAACTCATTTACCTATATTCCCTTCCCTGATCAAGGAAGATGATCTGATTAGGGTTTCTGTGAAAGCAGCCCTGTGGTCTCTAAAAGTCCCTTTGATATCCTTGCGGGTGTAGGATGATTGGCATTCATAATAGTGCCCATTCAGCTCCTCTGTAGGACGTGAGCAGCCTCTGAGGCTGCTGCAAAACCCACTGCTGCATGTTTTGAGACCTGCCAGGAACAGCGACAGGCCAGCATACCTGCAACAACAAGAGCACGGTCCTGATGGATGAGGATACATATAACAGTGGATAGGACCATAATAACACCACAGTGGTGACCCTAGATGATCTCTTGCAGGGCAACAGCACACTCATCCCACATGGCCTTACTTACAAATGTAATATGACACACATGAATGATGATCAAAGGAAGAACCTGGGCCACTTTCATTTAAGAATTGTCAACTTTTTAATGCTGAAAGTTAATATAATAGGGAGACTAGACACCAGATCAGAAATATGAAAACGAATTCTCACTTCATCCTCGTCATGCTTTGTTATTGGATCTGGTGCTCTTCCGAGGAGTAAAGTATACAGGAGGAGGTTGAAGAAGCATTAGTAGAATATTCTGTAGCGTTAGAAGCTCCCAGGATTGATGCTGCCCTTTTAAAGAGAACCTGCTGAGCTTGGCCAGACATTGTGACACGTCTTTTTCTCACAGTTTTGCATGATCACAAATGGTTATTCTGGAAATGCTGACCATTGAGGGTTACTTCACCACACTCTAGGGTCAAATGAGGAGAGCACGGAGAGAAGGAAAAGAGGCTAAAAATTGCTCTAATTTCCTGATTCAATGCATTGTGACTACCAAACTCAATAGAAAGCTCTTCACTGCAAGGCCCACCAAGGGGCCACCTGTCTTTCTAAAATGCCCGTTAACTATAGTAATACCACAACTCTCAACACACATATTTAAAAGAGACTCGTAGCATATTCTTCAAGTTCTATGTTCCTTGAACAAAAATGTTGCCATGGAAACCTCTACCATAAGGCAGGTGTAGTTCTGCAAAGGACTATGGGCTGTGAAATCAGGTTCCCATGGCAACATTTTTGTTCAAAGCCTGAAGAATCTTAAATACATGTGCCAATACATATTATTACCCAGCAGGAAGCACAGGTGGGATTAATAAAGTCTAATATTTGCTCACCTAAAAGTTATAATCGTGGTAAAAGTAAATGAATTAAAATCAGTTCCTATGGATAGCTTATATAAACAGAGTTTGGAGTTGTAACACTTTCACATGAGTGAGTAAATCTATGTGAAGTACTAGTAGATGACTTTCTTTCATTAAATTCACAAGGGAGAGAAATCTTCACAAAAACTATGGGATTTTAAAATTTTGAAATATATCTCCAGCTCATAATTCATTGATGAGATTAAATCACTCAAGCTTACCAAAGGAAATTAAGATCATACTACCAACCTGTAATAGAACCAATTCTCATGGTGACCGAACAGTAAAAGAAAAAATGCCAGGTTGATTCATCTACGTTATATGAGCTCGTGCTGATAAAATGTGCCAGCTGGAATATTTATGATAATTGCCATTTCTGTAGCCTCAAAACCTCCATATAAATATGCCAAGAACCAAACTAAGAAAAGCTTTTCCCTTTATCTTTTACAAATAATCCAGAAAATAATAATCATTCATTATAATAATGTATTTTAGAAAGTGTGTAAAGAAGATACACTACAAAATGCAAAGATATGACTACACGGAACTAAGTTTTTTTGTTGTTATTGTTGTTTGTTTGTTTTTGAAACGGAGTCTCACTCTGTCCTCCAGGCTGGAGTGCAGTGGTGCAATCTCGGCTGACTGCAACATCTGCCTCCCAGGTTCAAGCGATTCTCCTGCCTCAGCCTCCCTAGTACTGGGACTACAGGTATGCAATCACGCCTGGCTAATTTTTTGTATTTTTAGTAGAGACAGGGTTTCATTATCTTGGCCAGGCTGGTCTCGAACTTCTGTGACCTCAGATGATTCACCTACCTCGGCCTCCTAAAGTGCTGGGACTACAGGCTTGAGCCACCACACCCAGTCCTAAGTAAGTTTTTAAAAAGAGAACTTTCTTATTCATTGCCACTTTACATCTACTAGTCCCATAAAACTTCAAAACAAAATTAATAAACACTACAGCACACAATCTAAGAGGTCAGAGACTGCACTCACCATTGCTTTGCATGATGCCTGGAACACACTAGGCACTCAGTAAATATGCACTGAATGAATGAATGAATAAATGAAGCACATTAGTAATTTAAGTAACAAATAATCTTAGGTTACTAAAGGTGTCTTTCACAAAATTATTGTATATAAGTAAAATTGGGGTGATTTAAATGAACTTTCTCCATTAAATTTTAAATTTACACTTAAAATTCAGAAACACTTTATCAACCTTTTTGATTGTTTTGTAATTAGTATTGATTCCCAAACCTTTGGCAATTTTTCCTCTTTTTTTTTTCCCCAGCCATTTAACCAAGTGGTTAATGATCCGCAATCAAACATTTAAATGCACTGGGAGAGCTGAGCACATCAAGGGGCCCTGAGGACCTTTTTATAAAGTAAAAAATCCACTTTTTAAAATGCAATTAAACAATTCCTAGTTTACTTGTTTTGTGTCATTTTCTCTCCGTTAGGTTTTTAGAGTGGCATGTCATGCCTGTAAACATTTGCATATTGAACTCATCGTTTAAAAACATTTAAGCCAAACTTCATGGAATTGATCATAGTTCCCCTAAGATGCTAAAAATTTAGTCTTTAGAATGTGACCACAGTTATCAAATTTATGCCCACAATTTCATGCATTAGAATTAGGTTCTTAAGAGAGATCAGTTTATCACAACTTTCCAAAGCAATATGCCAGCTGCAGCTTAAAGATAGAATTTAAAAGCTGGCAGACTACTCCGAGTTGCTAAAGACTTCCAGGTACCCAAGTGCTGAAGATGGCCAGGCTCTGAGCACTGAGGAAATCCATTTGGCTCAGGGGATGGTCTGCATTCCCCTCCATCTCTGCTTCACTGAGAGGTCTTGGGTAAGTCAGAGTCCTTTCTGAGCCTCAACTCTTCACAATTTCATAATTCCATAATTCAAATGGAAATTCATGATTTCAAATGGAAATTCATGATTTCAAATGGAAATAGTAAGTCTCAATGAAGACAGGTTTGATGAGAATCAAATGAGATGAGGTACGTAAAAAGTATACCCTGGAACTGTATTTACCTCTAAATATATAAATGTAAGTTAATGTTGTTGGCATTACTGTTTTATTAAAAGCTCCTAAAAATTAAATAAGCTAAGAAATAATTAAATGCTTATGGTGGAAAAAGAAGAGATAAAATAGCATTTAGCGTTAGCTTACATCTATTTCTCCTTAGCCTCACATTCAGTTCTTGTAGTGCCTAATTCTCTTCTTTATTTTTTGGTACTTTTTAAATTTAATTATTTTATTTGATTTTACTTTAAGTTCCGGCATACATGTGCAGCATGTGCAGGTTTGTTACATAGGTATACGTACGCCATGGTGGTTTGCTGTCATTATTTTCTAAAAGGTAGGTATCCAGGTACGAGACTGCAGGTTCTGTTCCTGGTATTTAAACCCTGAAGAGTTGCAATTATATTTTTAGATTTTGTGTTTTTTTTTTATGCCACTGGAGTTAAAATGCAGTATTACTAAAGAGTTAAAGCAATTCCAATAGTTCTTAATTTTAGGAATCTCTTAGGTCCTGGGAGAATTTTGTTGGGGGTGACATGATACCCTTGGAGGAGTAGTTAGGAGACTTAAGGTTCTCCCAAAGCTTACTATAGGCAAATACTTGTAGTATTTTTCAGAAATCTGCCAAAGAAATATTAAGTTGTTAAAGAAATCCAACTTTATTATTTCCATCAAATCAAAAAAAATAGCAAAACATAAATAAGTCAAGCACACAAGGGTATATGCTGGCTTGTATTTAAATAATATTCTAGGCCTGGCTTGGTGGCTCATGCCTGTAATCCCGGCACTTTGGGAGACCGAGGCAGGTGGATCACTTGAGGTCAGGAGTTCGAGACCAGCCTGGCCAACATGGTGAAACCCCATCTCTACCAAAAATGTAAAAAATTAGCCGGGTGCAGTGGTAGGCACCTGTAATCCCAGCTGCTAGGGAGACTGAGGCAGGAGAATTGCTTGAACCCGGGAGGCGGAGGTTACGGTGAGCTGAGATCATGCCACTGCACTCCAGCCTTGTTGACAGAGTGAGACTCTGTCTCAATAAATAAATAAATAAAATAAATAATATTCTAAATCACACCACATTAATGGCTTTGCATTCAGTCACTCACTTGGAGTACATTCACTGCAGTGTTTCTTAAACCTGGGGGCACGAAGGATGAGAGGGATAATTGCTGGTTTTGCAAATCCTGGGAAATATTTAAAATTCTGCATCACCCGAATGACTTCTTATAACCAAGGGTTGACACATAAATAAAATTATCCAAAGTTTTTAGAGAGAAAACTCCCAAGAGTGTTGAAGTCTGACAGGGTGGTATAGCATTGAGAAATTCAGAACACCCTGCAATGGTCATGAGCACCATATTTATGTTGTGACTCGGATAGACCAACTTTATATACGTAATTTATAGCAGGTATAGAAGTAAACATGCAATTGAGAATTTTCCACATCTGGTATTTTTAAATAAATACTATATTTTGAGGTGATCTATTAAACTAGCATATCAAAACAAATAGTGATTTAAATTCCCATTCACCATTAAAGGAATAATAACCAAGACAACGATGATGGTTCAAATAATTGAGAATAATTGTCAAATAATAATATACTCAAAATTGGAAGACCCAAATTGGCAAGTGGAAACAGATTGTTAAACATTGTAAGAATTACACCAGTTTGGACAAAACATCACCTGTCACGTTACAATAATGTCAGTGCCAACTGATTTGATCATATAAACTGGTATGCACTTAACATGTATATTTGGTCTGGTCTCACTGTAGAAGAGTTTGTCTATAGGTGTTCATACCTAGTTAGTTTAAGGTTATGGACATGGTGCAAACCAATAATATTAGATAATGCATTTTTGAGTTAACAGTAAAGATGCTCAATTTTTTTCTTCTTTAACTTTAAAAAATATGTTTCTATTACTTCATTCTGAAAAAAATATCTAGACATTGCAGTAGGCCCTAGGGATATAAAGACATCTAATACCTGAACAGAGTTTTCTCTGGAGGAACATGTGGTCTGGGGCTGGAAATGGGGACATACTTATAAAATACAATGTGGTAGGAAAAAGTCAGAGTCTCACAGAGCCTTTTTCAGTTTTGTAGCAACCAAATGAACAAAAGTTAATGCCATTTTTAAAGCCACTAACAAGTATACTGCAGGGTAACTTGCCCAATCATCTTCTGTTTTACTAGAAAACTAAAGTGAAAATTGCAATCCGTCTGCTGTAGAACACACCAGAGCATAATCTCAAACTGATTACAGACTTGTAGAATTGTATCAGCATCGATTTACAAGGCAGAACCCCGCAGCATGTCAGTGTGGTGCTGCTTCTTAAAAGTAGCACTTGGCTCTCCTATTTGATTCTGGGGCAAAACCGTGAGAGCTTTTGTTTGCTGCCTTTGTGACAATCAGGTTGCTGCTTGGAGCCTTCAGAGGTCTCACTGCAGAACCACGTGGAGGGGTCTTGCAGGACACTGGGGTTCTTCACTGAGCTATCATCTAATGGCTGCCTACACTGCAAAATGGTATTTCCAGTCTTACAAAGACATCTACTCAAAAACAAAAAGTAACTTTATATCACATCCACGGAAGAAGACTATGTGTTAATTTTTACATTACAAGAAAATTATAGAATATAAATGTTTTTAGATCAAACTATGTCAAGCTTCCTAGACTGGTATGATTAAGTCATACAATACTGCATCTGTTGCTTAAGAGACATTTGGTTCATTTGTTACTCATTCATTCTTTAATAAAAATGCATATTTACTGAGTCCCTACTGTGTACCTGGCACTGCAGTTAGACGCACAAGGAAAAATGCATTAACTGATAACTAGAACTTTAATAAAACTTCACACATTAAGAAAAAGAAGAGTCCTAATTCCAAACGAGATACTTTTTTAGTTACAGAAATCTCTTGCTGTTTCCTAACCAAATCAGTTAAGAGATGCCCATGCTTTGCCAGATTTTAGTTGACAAAAGTAATAATTGAGGTGGCCACAGAGCGAGCCCATTGTGAAGCTTCACAATTTCAGCTCCGACACTCAGGAGACATTCCTTTCCTTTGACCTTTCCACCCGGCAAAGTGATAGAACTCCCGGGCACAGAGCACAGGTCAGACATCTCTAACACTGCACAAATAGCATTCAAGAGCAAACACTCTGTCGCCCAACTTGATTACATGGAAATTGGTTTTGTACGATAGAAGCCCTTTTGTTCAGACTACTATGGTCTCCTACGGTGTAGCTTTCTTTACAGAGTTAATAGAGTAGGGATGGATTTTGAATTTCACACACATACACAAAAGCCTCATTACCATTTGCATTTGTGCATGGCCAACAAAAATTAGCAGGAGCTACCTCAAATCATTAAGACTGAAAAATGAAATTGAACTGAGGTGAGAAAAGCCTGTTTTCTTAAAGCTCATTTAGTATGGATTAAAGTTAATTATAATAGGATATTCCAACACTAAAGAATAATTGGGCTTTCTTTTTCAGATGTTCAGAAAAATAGATATTATCATTTAATTTTTAAGTTCTTTTTAACGTTTGGATATCAGGGTGTTGGTTTGTCAAACATTCACCTCTAAAACCTAAGTCTGAACTTAAAAAGTTGATTCCAACTTGAAATGAAGCAGAAACACGTTTAAAGCAGGTGAATAAGAAATAATGGAGATAAAGGAAGGGATATAGAAAAACTCCAGGAGTACCTAATTCCTCCAACTCAAAGTATAAAATCAAATAAATTCTGATCCACTCTCAGTAGGCACAGAGGCCACCTTAATCCCCCACACCCAACCTCCCACAGACTTTGGAAATGCTGCTGCCACACCTTGTCTCTTCTGTCCTCTCCATTCAAATCCCATGTTTCTGACCCACTCAGCTTCCTGGTTCCTCCTTTCTCTCCTGCTCATGTGCCAAGATGTGTGGTGCTGCCCCATGACCATGGGAATTATGTGTATACCTGCTGACACCCTACCTCTCCTTAGCTGCCTGTTTCTCAGGCCCTCTCTTTTCCCACATTCTTCTCAACTCTAGCAATTTTTACTGTCACCTCCTTGAGCCCCAATCCCTGCCTCGGCTCTCAGGCTTGGACCTACCAGGTACAGATCTGGGGAGCCCCTATCCACGGTCCAGGACTGGGTAACTTGGAGACACATTATTCCAGTCTCCATGTGGGGAAAGATGGGACTGGAATTTGTCTTTTTCTACTGCTAAGAGGCTTCTCCACACACAAGTCATTGTCCTTTGTTAAAACTCACTTGGAATTTGCAAACTCTTTCTTTTTTACTCTATTTCTACAATTTTGTCTATATTTCTTGCAGTGAGTAGCAAGAAAAGAATATATTCAGGAAGCAGCTAAAAGTAAATTAATCTGATTTTTTTGTGTGTTTTTTAACTTTTATTTTAGGTTCACAGGTATATATGCAGCTTTGTTATATAGGTAAATTTGTGTCACAACCTAGTACTCAACAGTTGTTTTTTTTTTCTGCTCCTCTCCCTCCTCTCACCCTCCACCCTCAAGTAGGCCCCTGTGTCTGTTGTTCCCCTCTTTGTGTCCCTGTGTTCTCATCATTTAGCTCGTACTTATAAGTGAGAACATGCAGTAGTTGGTTTTCTTTTCCTGTGTTAGTTTGCTAAGGATGGCCTCCAGCTCCATCCATGTCCCTGAGAAGGACGTGATCTCATTCTTTTTTATGGCTGCGTAGCATTCCATGGTGCATATGTACCATATTTTCTTTATCCAGTCTACCATTGATTGGCATTTAGGGTGATTTCATGTCTTTGCTATTGTGAATTGTGCTGTGATGAACATATGCATGCATGTGTCTTTATGGTAGAACAATTTATATTTTGAGGGGTATATACCTAGTAATGAGACTGCTGGGTTGGATGGTACTTCTGTTATTAGCTCTTCAAGGAATCGCCACACTGCTTTCCACGTTTAAATGTAATGGTTGAATCTGACAATTAAACGCATTAAGACATAAAATTAACCATGTAGGATTGAAGGGTCACAAGGGATAACTGTAACTTGCTGGTGTCACAGTCCTTATTGTGCATTCTGGATTATAATTATTTCCTAACTTCACCAGTGATGAGACAACTTGCTGTCTCTTTCCAGACCAGAGACAGGTCCAGGCCATGGGTATTCTAGACACTGAATGGATACACACGTGTTTAGCACAAAACTCACCTACTATTAGTCATTTTCCTATATCCTGGAAGGAGTGTTGGATGATTACAGAAATAATGCATGTGTGCATTTGCCAGGTTAACACATTGGCATTTGTGTTAGTTCACTACCAAACCTCTTCCTGTGAGGTATGTGGAGGGGCCTTCCAGTCCTGCACATTAAAATTGTGTTTTTTATTATTTAAGTAATAAGTACATACAATAACTGCATATATTTATATTTAAAGTATACAATTTGCTAAGTTTTGACACATGTATGTCCCTGCGAAACTATCACCACAATCAAGACAGTAAGCATATGTGTCTTTCCCAAAAGTTTCCTCATGCTCCTTTGATCAGCACACTAAAATTTTGAGTATTCTTGCAATGGAAGAAACTGTCAGCTTCATTTTCCAAAAGAGACCACAAGTAATACCATCAGTTCAATTCTATATGGCATAACCATCCACTGGAAGTCCCTAGAACTCAAGTTCCCAATTGTCCAAGGCTCAAAATGGTTTAGTTTATTCCACTGAAGAAGGTGTATGACAGCATGCATGTGTGTGGATGTGAATGTGTTCACATGTGTACATGCCTTCACAATATACCTTAATGTGATATGCACTAGAAGTAGTGATTTCTTCCAAAAAAAATAAGCTACCCTTTTAACTAAAGTAAATTTTCAGAAAGATTTCTTTTCACTGAAATGTGTCTTCTTTTCACCATATGGAACCAACCTTTCTGGCACAGTCTATATACAAGCTTAGACACTCTATTATTAGAACTCCAACTGGCCATTCAGATGAGGATAAAGTACTCAACTGCATGGGGTTAGAAGGACACAAACAGGATCCAAAGAATTAGCTCCTGTCACTCTTGCTGTGTGAAAATTGAATGATAACACTCACGATGGGGGCATGGGGCTCTGTGAACCAAGAGTGTGGACGCTGCCACCCATGCAGTTCCTGGATCCCACATAAAACTCAGGCTCCCATGGAGATTGTAATAATTCAGCCAAACCCTCCACAAACAACTGTTTTCTGTGTTGCATCTTTTTTTTTGCAAACCATAGAGCTGTGGTTTAATAAAGGGAAGTGTCTGTCTTTCCATATTTCTAAGAGTGATATTAGTTTCCTGCCTAACAGGTGCATGACCTCATGATAGAAAGGACTGTTTGTTAAGGAAAAAGACACTGTGATGCATGTCAGAGGCTACTAACTTTATGAAGAAACCTCTTCCTTTGCCACATGGCATTGGGAAGAAGCATCAATCAATCAGTACTTGCTGAAATCAGATGTAGTCATTTTCCTTCACTATCAGGAAGTTGTCAGATTTATAAAACAGTTTGCTTGAGCCTGAAATGAACTATTTCTATTACAATACTGCTGTATGCATAGCTGGACCATTCACTTTCCCATGAATATGTACTGAATTTCTACTACATGCAAGGTATTGTGAGGTACATAAATATGAATATGACATAATGTGACCCTCGGGGAATCTACATCATGGCAGAAATTCATATGGCACTCAAGAGAACATTTAAGTCTGATGATGATGAAAAAAGGGAAGCCTGGCAGGAATAGAGCAAAGGCTTTCAGAGCAAAGGCTTTCAGACCCAAGAAAATTCATGATGAACCAGGTAAGGTCTCCATTTTAATTAACCACTTTCTCTTAGTAACCTGATCAGATACCTTTTATTATACTTGTAATGTATCTTTGCCTGTTTTTTTCTACATGTCTCTTACCTGAACTAGACTACAGGACCTTCGAGGCCATGGATAAACTTATCTTTTATAGCTTGGTATCAGCACATACGAGGCTGTCTTGTTGGTGAATGAATGAACAGAGTAGAGATTGTATCATTTTCTGTGCAACAGTTTGAGGCCAGCCTCATCTTAGAAGATGGTCCTCTAGGGATGGCTAACAGTATCCCTATTGTCCTTTTCTGAAGGACTTTTTTCAATTTGTTACCTCCAAAATTTATTGTAGGAAAAAAGAATATTTTCTGTTTATATAAAGAAAGCAGCTTCATTGTATAGTTTTGCAAACACACAGAAAATCATAAAAAATAAATAATTGTCTTTTTGTAATACAGGATCCAAAATAACTATCACTAAGATACTGGCCTATCTGCCTGCCTTTTGTATGTGATAATATTACATAAGTACTCTGTAGATGCTTAATAGTCTACACTCAAGATATAGTCTGTACATGTTTAATATTTAATACCACTTCTAAAGATGTATATTTAACCAATACTCTGATTCAGTAATTTTTCTTTCTAAATATATACATATATATATATACACACACACTTTTTTTTTTTTTTTTTGAGATGGGAGTTTCACTCCTGCTGCCCAAGCTGGAATTCAATGGCACGATCTCGGCTCACTGCAACCTCCACCTCCTAGGTTCAAGCGATTCTCCTGCCTCAGCCTCCTGAGTAGCTGCGATTACAGGTGTGTGCCACCATGCCTGGCTAAGTTTTTGTATTTTTAGTAGAAACGGGGTTTCACCATGTTAGCCAGGCTGGTCTCAAACTCCTGACCTCAGGTGATCCACCCGCTCGGCCTCCCAGAGTGCTGGGATTATAGGCATGAGCCACCGTGCCCAGCCTTCTTTCTGATATATTTTTATTAGAATAGTCCCATAAACAAGAGAAACATAGTAAGCTTAAATTCCAAAAGGGGCTCATTTTGTTTTAATCCGCTATCAAGTATACTCATTTTTGGAATCATCTATTTCAAAATGAAATTGAAGCCAGATGGAATACTCTGTTACAGGTTCCTTTTGGAGGATAACTCATAGGACACTGACCCATCTGACTCCTGGGAGGAGACTCATTCCACCAAGATGGCAATATTTCCATCTGGGACATTTTCTGTAAATACCAAATACCAAGCTCCTGATCCCTAATAGACACAGATAACTCAGAAGAAATGAGAATGCTTAGAAAAGCTCCAAAGGGCTCTGTTGAAAGACAAAGTTATTAAACAAAGAAAGCATTAGAGCGTCAAGTGGCCCCCAGGCCTGTCATGCCTCCAGACCCTTTCTAGAACACTTGTCCCTGCTGTGTCTGCCTCAGGAATCACTTCCACAGTAAAATCCTTCCTGACCTCTAATGCTACATAAGGTAGAACACAGCACTTCCTCCTTGGTGCCCTCTATTCCTACGTTTGCTTTTACTACCATGCCACAGACACCTGGGCACACTGATTGGGTTTTATGCCTTTCTGCTCTTCGACAACAGAGTCTCCAAAGGGTTATACTATCACATTTATTTTCCTATTCCCATTGTCTAGCATAGCGCCTGGCACATAGAATGTGCAACTCATGTTTGTCGAATGAATGGCTGATTGAGCAAAGTTCTAAAGGGTGGACAAGATTTGGAAACAGGGCAGTGAACGAGGCTGGTAAGGGGAGACCCTCTGTGTGATCAGAGTCACTGAGCTCCAAGAATGATCTCTTTAACAACCCTTGGCATGAGGTCTTGCTTTACTGCCTTACTTTGGGATTGAACTCAAACAAATTTATGAGAAAAAAACAAACAACCCCATCAAAAAGTGGGCAAAGGATATGAACAGACATTTCTCAAAAGAAGACATGCATACAGCCAACAGACACATGAAAAAATGCTCATCATCACTCGCCATCAGAGAAATGCAAATCAAAACCACAATGAGATACCATCTCACACCAGTTAGAATGGCAATCATTAAAAAGCCAAACCATTTTCTTAATGTTCTTCTAAATCAGTAACTGTCCCCAAAACCGGCCTGTTGGATGGCACTCAGCCCCTCATTGTCCCTTTCAATGCAAAGCCTGGCCCCTGTCCTAGAGCCTCTCCTTAGATCTGGTACCTGTCCTCAGCAGGGGGTCCTTCCCTCAGCCCTTCCTTTCTCCATGATTTCTCCCACTTCCCCTTGAATACCCAAAATTTGGGGGAAACATTTAAAACCTCCATTCTTGCCAATTACATTTCCCTCTGGCCTATTTACTACTAAACATTGATATTTTCAGAGCAAGGTTTAAAAGAAAACAGAGGCTAAAGGAAATTTGCATGGCAAAGGTACACAAATCATTTTAGGCATGCAAATGATTGTTTTTGGAAGAATAAAAGGCTGTAAATATTTTGAGAAGTGGGCCCCTAGTGCCTCTTAAGTATTCTAAACTACACAGTGTGCTTCATAATTATGTAATATATAGAATACCAGCTGCTTTCAATGGTGCTCTGGAGGTTTGGATGGTAGCGGAAAGCTCTCCTCCCCCAGTGAGAGCCATAATGAAGGAAGCATACCGTAAAGCCAGATCCAATTGACATTGAGTTGCAGGATTTTAACACACTTTAAAACAGATGTTAAGTCTGTGTGGTATGGTTGCAGAGGAACATATTTTTTGCCTAAAAAATAGAGAATCTTACGAAGTTGTATACCTGTAACATATATTAATATTTATCATCTCATTAACATCTGTCTAAAGGGAAACATCGATTGCATTTGAATATGCGTGAATATAATTATATAATATATATTTAAATATTTATGTCTTTTCATTCAAATACACACATACATTTACTTAAAAAACAAAACCCTAGATGCTTATTTTAAACTGTGACAAAGAATAGAGACACATCTGAGTTTCTGGAAGCAAAAAATGAAGCATACCAATGTTTTCCATTGGATCCTATGCCTATGTAGGCATCTTTCTGAAGTCTTCCTATAAGGATAGATGAACTATACATAGTCTTAAAAATATCCTTCCCAGTTGTATAGACCCTGAAAAACATGAGCCATGTGACAGCTTTAACTACAAAGAAAAACGATGGAGCAAAGAATAGAGTAAACACAACTTCTCTTTCTAGGAATTCACACATGGCCAACCCCAATAAGGAAATGGTAATTTAACAAAATTGTCTTACAAAGAAAGGAAGAGGTAAAACATTGAAAGTCCCATAGCCTTCACAATTAAAATATAGACATGGATCGGCAACCATAAGCTTCCCCTTGGAAATCACAGGTACTCAGTTCAAAGAGTTACTCCTGCCATTACTTTTAGAAGAACAGAAATCTAGCTGTCCCCACAGGCTAGAGCAAAGGAAGGCATATTGTTACTTTAGGAAGCTTTATTCCTGAAAGTCAATGGAGCAAGTTACTCAGGCTTTAATTTGGCTAAAGCTGCCTCAAGACACAGGCATTGGGGTCAGACTCTATCACATTCCAGCTGTATAACTAAGTAAACATCTGACGTTTAGTAGGCTGTGTGACCTTTCTGAGCCTCAGTTTTCTCATCTGTCAAAGGGCAACATTACTTATCTTAAAGATATATATACTTATATAGCTCTTGCATTTGAAGAGGGAATGAAAACACAGACAAATCCATAGATAGGTTTTACTACAATTTCCCAACTTGGTAGTCACAAAATACTTTCAGCAATCAACCAGTCTGTGTATCTAGAATTAAACTGTTTGTGGTCTCAATTCTATTTGAGTTTGAGCAGAACAAAGGTACTTTGGAGAAGTCGGAATCTGATAAGTAAACAACCTGCAGAAAGTTAAAGAAATTACAGAGAACCCTGAACTGGAACATCTCCAATGCACCTACTCACGTACATCTCTACCTCCCTCCTTTCCTATCGACCTGCGTCTTGTGGAAAGTCCATGGCCTGGTTTTAATTTAACACAAGCAGAGAAATTTGACAATTTTAAAATGACATTACAGAGAACAGATAAGGAGTACTTGTCTCCTGATTTAGTGGAGTTACTCTTGAAGTTCTAATCACTACTAATTTTCAGTGGTGCTGATACAATAACAATACTGCAAATGGATCTGCATTCTGTCACCATTATCAGTGGTGTGAAGCCAATCATTTTAATAGGTAATGAGAGGCCAATATTGACAAAGGAATTAAAAATAATACTCTTGAATGGAAATGTTTCATAGTTTAATTTCCCAGCATTTTAAATTGTCATTTATATCCACAACATATACTATCATAACTATATCAAATTAAAGACCTGTGTTTCTGCCTGTCTAAAAATAATCTCCCCACAGTCTTGTTCCTCATTCAACAAAGAGTTATCTAATGCCTGTGGTAAGCCTGGCATCTTTCTAGAGCTGCTGTCTCTCTTGAATCCATTATCTGTTCCAGAGAAGCAGGATGCAACTTCACGGACTGTCTCTCACCTGCAGACAGGCTTTATTTGGCTTGGACAGGGGTTTTAAAAATTTGGGCCAAGATTTTTAAATATACAGATCCCACTTAAAAAAAAACAAAAACAAACAAACAAAAAACCAGATTGCCTACTTCATTTGAAAAATCAAAACTGCTGGTATGACTGGGCTCACATTTCCATATGGCAACAATTAATTAGGGCTGAAAGAATGCCCGAGCCCTGCCGCTCCCCATACCCTTCCTCTATGCACATACTACACACAGAGAGACACACCCACTCACACACAAACAAACACACTCTTTTTTTTTCAAAAACTGACACGACCCTGGAAATTTCCAAGGTGGGCATGTGAATTTGCCAAGCCTTTTCCATATAAACACTGGAGACTTTTCCTCCAACATTCATTCCTTACCACAGTATTTCCTACTCCATCACAGAACAAAACATCTTCTCTTAACAAAAAAATACTCTGATTGTCAAGTCCCATGACTAGCCTAATTGGTCCTCCTCAGCCTCTCTGAAATAGCTGAATCCATTCATCAGTGCTGCTTCCTGGAGTCACTCTGTCCTGGGCTTCTGAGACTCTCCTTGGTTCTCGGCTACCTCCCTTCTGCCCTCCTCTGCCCCTTCAGTTGATCCACTCCCCTCTCTCCCCCAAAGTGAAGTCCTTTATCCTTTCTCCAGTTCCTTCTATCACATCAACCTAAACACCTTTTGGTTTTTTGTCTCTAGCTCAGATTTCTGTTCTGGAAAGGAGATGTTTGTTGCACGCCCCAAACAGATAGCACCTCTAACTCAAGATGTCAAAAGTGAACTCATTAGCCACCCCTGCAGCTTATATTTGAGTTTTCTAGATCTTCATTGTTGCTACACAATCCTTCCAGGGACTCATTCTCAGTATCTAAAGTTCATTTGTTGATATTTTTTTGTCTTGAAACAACTCCCTCCTCTACCGCCACTGGATCAGTCAATTCCATCATCAGTATGACCCCCCCTCCCCTCTTCTCTGGCATTCTGGTGGTCATCAGCACCATCAGCCCTGCCTGTGTTCTCCAATGCAATTGCCTCCTGGTTATGCCCTGGAAGCCTCTCTCCTCCAATCAAATCCATCCCGCATATATGAATGGCAGACAAATCTCCCTAAAACACTGCTACTCTTCTGTTCAAAAGCTATCCATGGGTCCACATTGCCTAATGAAAAGCTCCAAATTCCTTAACCTGAGGCTAATGTCATGATGTGACCTCAGAACTTACCTTTTTACTTTTTCTTCTGCTATACTCTTTCTTGCCATAAATAAACCTTAGGATTTTCCTATTTTATGAGCTCCCCTGTACTACACTTTTATTTATATTATTTCCTTGAGAATGGGTGTCCTGTTATAAGATGTTTAAGTGTTGCCAGTCCTTCAAGCTTCAGTTAAAATCGTATCTCCAAGAACTCTCTGGTACACCCAAGTAAAGAAACGCCTCATTCTGCTCTTACTCTACTACTCTATGACATCAGTTAAGTACTTACTATACCCGAACATTGTACTCACAGCAACCCCACAGGTGGGTGTTATTATTTTTGAGAAAACACATTTAGGTAAGTTAAATACCTTGCCCAATGTTGCACAGCAAGCAACACATAGCACCTTGTCTTTCTTCTTCTATGGCATTTAACATGTTTCCACTTGCTACTTTGTGTGTTAATTATCTCTTCTACCAGTTATATATCAGCTTCTTGAGGTCAGGGAGAATGTCATG
Source organism: Mandrillus leucophaeus (assembly GCF_000951045.1). Lineage (NCBI taxonomy): Eukaryota > Metazoa > Chordata > Mammalia > Primates > Cercopithecidae > Mandrillus > Mandrillus leucophaeus. The sequence goes on from NW_012107675.1 coordinate 1,133,041, forward strand.
TATGAATACACCATATTCTATACACAACACCCAGGGCAGGGAGTGCGCTCCAATGATGTCTATTGAATTTATCGATGAACCTCTCTGTGCCACTATTTTCTGTAAAATGGGGACAATAATAGTGCATTCTTTGTACCATTAGAATTAAATGAGTAAATCCAATAGAGTTCTCAGAACAGTGCCTGGCCCTGTTGCCAGTGCTACCTAAATGCTAATTACATTAAGAGCTGACACAATGATGGCTGCCTATTTGCTCCTCTTAAAAGGCCAAGGATGAACCATGTTGATGGCTGCCTATTTGCTCCTCTTAAAAGGCCAAGGGTGAAAGTGTCAGCCTTAAGAAAAGAAACACTTCAGCACTATGTTTCATTCCTTTCCTGGCTTTTCCACTGTCTCTATTTGCTGCCTCTATTTCCTCCACAGGTGACTCAGAACTGTCACATTCTCCAGGAGGTACCAGGACCAGCCCACTATTGTGCTGCCTCACTGGGGCAGGGTCAAGCCCGCACCACACACAGCCAAGGTGCTCCT
>NW_012107675.1:1133621-1136044 GCF_000951045.1 Mandrillus leucophaeus
CACTGGAGACTTTTCCTCCAACATTCATTCCTTACCACAGTATTTCCTACTCCATCACAGAACAAAACATCTTCTCTTAACAAAAAAATACTCTGATTGTCAAGTCCCATGACTAGCCTAATTGGTCCTCCCCAGCCTCTCTGAAATAGCTGAATCCATTCACCAGCGCTGCTTCCTGGAGTCACTCTGTCCTGGGCTTCTGAGACCCTCGTTGGTTCTCGGCTACCTCCCTTCTGCCCTCCTCTGCCCCTTCAGGCAGGGCTGCTTGTTGATTCACTCCCCTCTCCCCCTCAAAGTGAAGTCCTTTATCCTTTCTCCAGTTCCTTCTACGACATCAACCTAAACACCTTTTGGTTTTTTGTCTCTAGCTCAGATTTCTGTTCTGGAAAGGAGATGTTTGTTGCACGGCCCAAACAGATGGCACCTCTAACTCAAGATGTCAAAAGTGAACTCATTAGCCACCCCTGCAGCTTATATTTGAGTTTTCTGGATCTTCATTGTTGCTACACAATCCTTCCAGGGACTCATTCTCAGTATCTAAAGTTCATTTGTCGATATTTTTCTGTCTTGAAACAACTCCCTCCTCTACCGCCACTGGATCAGTCAATTCCATCATCAGTATGACCCCCCCTCCCCTCTTCTCTGGCATTCTGCTGGTCATCAGCACCATCAGCCCTGCCTGTATTCTCCAATGCAATTGCCTCCTGGTTATGCCCTGAAAGCCTCTCTCCGCCAATCAAATCCATCCCGCATATATGAATGGCAGACAAATCTCCCTAAAGCACTGCTACTCTTCTGTTCAAAAGCTATCCATGGGTCCACATTGCCTAATGAAAAGCTCCAAATTCCTTAACCTGAGGCTAATGTCATGATGTGACCTCAGAACTTACCTTTTTACCTTTTCTTCTGCTATACTCTTTCTTGCCATAAATAAACCTTAGGATTTTCCTATTTTATGAGCTCCCCTGTACTACACTTTTATTTATATTATTTCCTTGAGAATGGGTGTCCTGTTATAAGATGTTTAAGTGTTGCCAGTCCTTCAAGCTTCAGTTAAAATCATATCTCCAAGAACTCTCTGGTACACCCAAGTAAAGAAACGCCTCATTCTGCTCTTACTCTACTACTCTATGACATCAGTTAAGTACTTACTATACCCGAACATTGTACTCACAGCAACCCCACAGGTGGGTGTTATTATTTTTGAGAAAACACATTTAGGTAAGTTAAATACCTTGCCCAATGTTGCACAGCAAGCAACACATAGCACCTTGTCTTTCTTCTTCTATGGCATTTAACATGTTTCCACTTGCTACTTTGTGTGTTAATTATCTCTTCTACCAGTTATATATCAGCTTCTTGAGGTCAGGGAGAATGTCATGTATGAATACACCATATTCTATACACAACACCCAGGGCAGGGAGTGCGCTCCAATGATGTCTATTGAATTTATCGATGAACCTCTCTGTGCCACTATTTTCTGTAAAATGGGGACAATAATAGTGCATTCTTTGTACCATTAGAATTAAATGAGTAAATCCAATAGAGTTCTCAGAACAGTGCCTGGCCCTGTTGCCAGTGCTACCTAAATGCTAATTACATTAAGAGCTGACACAATGATGGCTGCCTATTTGCTCCTCTTAAAAGGCCAAGGATGAACCATGTTGATGGCTGCCTATTTGCTCCTCTTAAAAGGCCAAGGGTGAAAGTGTCAGCCTTAAGAAAAGAAACACTTCAGCACTATGTTTCATTCCTTTCCTGGCTTTTCCACTGTCTCTATTTGCTGCCTCTATTTCCTCCACAGGTGACTCAGAACTGTCACATTCTCCAGGAGGTACCAGGACCAGCCCACTATTGTGCTGCCTCACTGGGGCAGGGTCAAGCCCGCACCACACACAGCCAAGGTGCTCCTAGGTCACAGGCTCCTGAGGGCCAGTTGGAACCAAAAGGACCAATGTCCTTTCACCAGCCTTTCTGGAAGACACATGAAATCCCTTTAATAGAACCAGACTTTATTAGGACCATGGCATCCCCAGAACACTATGCCATGAGGAAAGAATAATAAAGAAACTGATACTAATCTCTCCGAAATTCACAGGAATATACCTGTGCAGTATAAATGTATTATGTGATTATAACTAATGAAGAAAAGGGAATTAATAATTATATGAAACTTATCATCATCATAATAAAAGGTCTTCTAGAAAAACAAACCAAAATACCTATCATTTTAAAATAAACTACATACATATTGACATATTCAGATACCAAAAAAAAAAAATGGTTACATACATAGATGCACCAGTTTCATCTTTTCAGTCATTCAATTGACATTTACTAAGTAAATGCTAGAGCTAGACATGGCTAGGGACCAGAGGTACAAAGATGAAAGATGAAATACATCCACTGCTTCTTAATCAGA
>NW_012107675.1:1136599-1137286 GCF_000951045.1 Mandrillus leucophaeus
GCCTAGAACGAAACTTTAAACAAGATATTTTTCCTAAAACAGATCCAATCCTAAAGATACAAAGTTAATTCTTATAATTCCTTGGAAATATAATATCCTCTTACTTCTAGTGTCACGACAAGCTAAGACCGAGTCACCTAGAGGCCATAGAAAGTGCTGAACCAGGCTGGGTGCAGTGGCTCACATATGCAATCCCACCACTTTGGGAGGCCAAGGTGGAAGGATTGCTTGTGGCCAGGAGTTTCAGCACAGCCTGGGCAACATAGTGAGACTCTGTCTCTACAAAACAAACAAACAAACAAACAAACAAAAAACCACTTAAAAAAATTAGCTAGGCATGGCAGCATGTATCTGTAGTCCTAGCTACTCAAGAGGCTGAACTGGGAGGATCACCTGATCCCAGAAATTCAAGGCTGCAGTGAGCTATGATTGCATCACTGCACTCCAGCCTGGGTGACAGAGCGAGACCCAGCCTCCAAAAAAATAATAATAAATGCAAAAATGCAAGACCAAATTTATAGCCACAAGTTGTTCAGTAGTTGGCCTCTCATAGGTTGCCTTTCATGAAATTGACCCTAGACCTCAACTGGTGTCTCCTAAGGATGATGCTAACAGCCTGTCTAGACTCTCATTTTGAGGCCTCTCAAAAGTAGTGTCTCTTCTTTCAGAAAACATTCAATATGGCTG
>NW_012107675.1:1137336-1152148 GCF_000951045.1 Mandrillus leucophaeus
TAGGGGGATTTTGCCTCCAGGGAACATTTGGCACTTTCTGGAACATTTTTAGCTATCTTGGGGGATGGAGTCCAGCAAGGCTGCTAAACATTTTACAGTACACAGGACAGCCCTCACAACCAAGAATGATCCAGCTACAAAAGTCAATAATGTCAAGGTTAAGAAACTCTGATACAGACTTACAGTGTTGAAAACTTACTCCTGATAATCTGAATCCAAAACTGAAGGTGAAATCAACATCTACAAGGCCATTGCCAATGGAAGAAACGAAGAACACTGCTCCACATTTAACTTTCTCTTATTCCACCCAATCATTGATAAATTCTCTGAATCTTTTACCTTTATGTTTGTATTAACTGCATTTGTTCTTTAAAAAGAAAATAATTTGAAACATTATTTTCCCTGAGGTTTTTTTTTCTTTTAATTTTCCAAGTGACAATAGCTTTAGAAAGCTTGTTTCATGGAGTGTCCATGGCTGAAAGGTACAGCTGTGTGGTCCGTTCTCCACAGTGCCACTCTGTGCTCTCTTCTTTTAAGCTGGGGAGGAGGTGGAGTCACCACGCCCAGGCTACAGCAGCTAGAAATCTGTACTCTGTCTCAGAACTGTCTTTCTGGATAAGATCTAAATTTTCACATAAAGGAAAAGCACTGATATTTTTAAACTGTGGAAATACCATCTACTGTAGAGAAACGAACACAGAGAAAATATGTAGAAGGAAAAAAAAAAAAGAGGCTCCTTTTGACAAATGGCAAAAAAGATAAGCACAGGTCTCCAGGTTCTACTTTTTCCCATAACTCACTATACATGCAATTCCAAATCCATTAAATTAAGCCCTAACGTCATAAACTTCGCTTCTGTCTGTTTATAAATATACAGCATAATTATTAGATGGAATTATCATCTTCTTTCAAAAGGATTGCTTAATATGAGGAAATTGGGCTTCAGTTTAGGCCACAAACATTCTAAAAGGAAATGGATTATTGTGCCTCGCTGCCCTTGTATGTCTGTAAATCCACAGCTCTGCTTTTAAACTGCTGACACAAGCAGAGCTGCCTCAAACTCAGAGATGAATGGGTTTCATATACAGCTGATGAAATAACATTAACAGAACTATGAGGATTCAATATATTATACATTCAATTCATTTTTTTAAACTGGGAAAATAAAATAGCTGAACTTTTGCCTAGAACGAAACTTTAAACAAGATATTTTTCCTAAAACAGATCCAATCCTAAAGATACAAAGTTAATTCTTATAATTCCTTGGAAATATAATACCCTCTTACTTCTAGTGTCACGACAAGCTAAGACCGAGTCACCTAGAGGCCATAGAAAGTGCTGAACCAGGCTGGGTGCAGTGGCTCACATATGCAATCCCACCACTTTGGGAGGCCAAGGTGGAAGGATTGCTTGTGGCCAGGAGTTTCAGCACAGCCTGGGCAACATAGTGAGACTCTGTCTCTACAAAACAAACAAACAAACAAACAAACAAAAAACCACTTAAAAAAATTAGCTAGGCATGGCAGCATGTATCTGTAGTCCTAGCTACTCAAGAGGCTGAACTGGGAAGATCACCTGATCCCAGAAATTCAAGGCTGCAGTGAGCTATGATTGCATCACTGCACTCCAGCCTGGGTGACAGAGTGAGACCCAGCCTTCAAAAAAATAATAATAAATGCAAAAATGCAAGACCAAATTTATAGCCACAAGTTGTTCATGAAATTGACCCTAGACCTCAACAGGTTTCTCCTAAGGATGATGCTAACAGCCTGTCTAGACTCTCATTTTGAGGCCTCTCAAAAGTAGTGTCTCTTCTTTCAGAAAACATTCAATATGGCTGAGGAGGAAATGAGGATCAGATTTTTATTTATATTTTTCTGCTTACCTTTATATACATCACTAAAATATGATAAAAATGTATTACAATTAGATACTATCTAACAGAAGCCACGTGTCTGGTGTTTAGCTAAGTGCTATATTATTGAAAGTCAACAGACTAAGTTTTACAGTCTAATGATATAGAAGCAACTTGGATACACATGCCCTTATGCAAACACATTGAAAAAAGATAAGTCCTGGGTAGAAATGCAAGTAAGACCCACAAAAGGTTCTAAATATGGGATGTTTAACCATTGTCTAAGCTTGTGGTCCTCAACATCTTACTCATAAGGATGATGGATAATTTAAACCTTAGCTCTATTTTAGTAATGATATGTTTAGTATGAGGGTGGGGCAAACTATCCAATTTTTAAAGCAGTACTGTGTGGTGAAAAGAGCAAAGTTTTTTTTTTTTGTTTTTTTGTTTTTTTTTTTTTTTTTCCCAGTAAAATGGAGTACTTAATAACTTCTAAGAGTGCTTCATTTCTCTGAGTCTTGTTTTTCTCATTTGAAAGTTCCTCTCTGTATTCATCTGCTTGGGTTGCCCTTAAAAATTACTACAAACTGTGTGGTTTAAACAACAGAAATTTATTTCTTGCAGTTCTGGACGCTGTGAAGTACAAGATCAAATGTTGGCTGATTTGGTTTCCGGTGGGAACTCTTTTATTCCCCTGAAGATGGATACCTTCTCACTGTGTCCTCTCATGGTGGAAAGAGAGAGCGAGCAAGTACTTTGGTGTCTCTTACAAGGCCACTAATCCCATTATGAGGGCCCCACCCTCATGACCTCATCTAAGCCTAGTTACCTCCCAAATACAATCTTCAAATATGATCCTATTAGATTTGAGGGCTTTAACATATGAATTTGGGGGGATATAATTCAATTCATAGCACTTTCAAAGTTGCTGAGAGGATTTCATGGTGCTTGGCGGGGAAGGATCTCAAAAATTAGTGCAGGCAAGAGGTGCAAAAAACATTAAGAGCAAGAAATGTGGCAAAAGAAAAATTTGGCCAGAAGTCGACAATCAAGAGGGTTCTAGTTCAGTGGTATAGGCAGGCAAATGTTTAGAAATGATGAACCATGCATGTGCTAGAGGTCAGAGCATGCCGGGAGGCTCAATCCCAGCAGGTACGCAGGAGTTGGTTCCGAAAACCATAGCAATGAGTCAAAACAGGTACATGGCTCTGCCAGAAAGATGTTGTGACTCACGCAATTGACACATCTATTGTGTTTTTACTCTGACAGGACCAAAGATAAGGTGTGAGGGAGGTGACTGGAAGTAGCAGAAAATGAATCACAATGAGTGTGTGTGTGTGTGTGCGCGCGCGCATGCGTGCACTCATTTCTGAAGTGGATTTCCCTTAGTGTCTCTGTTGATCTAGCTGCATAGATTATTACTCTTGCCAAAGGATGTCTCATTAGCACAAACATATCCCACGGATTCATCCACCAGCCGACTAAGTAGCCCTGGAAGATACCATGCGTCAGCCCCATTTCTGTAGCTGTCTTTCTCATGGATACAGCTCCAGGCCATACACTTCTTGTGAGTCTTCCTGGTTTCTCCCCTTGGCTGCTGTCAAGTCTCCAGCACACAAATGGTTTCCTGCTTGCTGTGGTCCCCAGGTGAACTCTGAAACTGTTCTGATGCAGTTGATAATAACGAAACCCAGAGTGAAGGGTATGCTACCCAACAGCATTGCAAGCTCATTCTTTTCCTTGCAAATTTCAGAACTTTAAGTGGATCTGTTACCTTATATCTCTTACTTCCTCCAATTGATGAAGTTGATCAATCTCAGGTCAGTGAATTGTGAATGCCTCTTCAATATTTTTAATTTTGTTCCATTTGCACTGTACCTGGTGAGAAATTCCTAAACATTTTTAGATCTCGGCCAATACTCTTCCTTAATTTCTGATGCGTTGCAGCTTTTACTCTATCTTGCTGAGATTATTGAAAGGAAGACCCTATATTTTCATCTGTGAATTTGTGTCTTCAGGATGGAATCTTCAGGATCTAGCATAGAGCAGGACACACAATTCAGTGTTCAATAAATGTTTGCTAGCTTGAAACAATACATTTATTTCAAAGTTCTTTTTCTTTTCTCTTTTTCTTCTCACACGTCCATTATTATTGGCCAATTTCCCCATACTAGCTCTTTTCAAATCAGTTGTCATCATTTCAATAAAGGAAGTTGGATTTCCATTACTATGATGTAACATAATGAATAGAACTGAGTAACATCCTGTATGTAAACATAGCTGAGATCAGATGGGGCAATGGGTGACAATGAAAAAGACACCCACTGTCAATATTTACAATGAAAATGGAAGACTCATGCTGCACTTGGGCATTTCCAAGCTGCTGCTATTCACATCTGATGCATCTGGTCTGTAATTAATATTAACAGAAGCAAAAGAAAATTCTCAATAAATATCACATAAGCAGACACTAAAGGTGTTAGACTTATGTAACTGGGCTAGAAATTGTTAAACTACATACAACTGATTCTCCTTTGCAATAAACCCCATTTGAAGAGGATAAAAGAAAGAGATTGTCATGGGCATGATTAAACTTCACTAAGGTCTATGTTTCAGTTCCCTCAAGATTGCAAGTATTTAATTTTCTATGTTCACTCATGGAAAGATGATTTTCACCACAGGTAGTTACTGAATACACCTTTTTAATCTCAGCTTCTTGTTTGTAACAATTCTTTCTTTTTCATTTCACTCTAATCAAATACGCCATTCAAGGTCTAGAATTTTATAGAGACATAACAGTAGTTATTTATATGCTAGGAGCAATCCATTTTTGAACAGCTGGCAAAGCAGCTTAATATCTCAGCCAATCATTTTAAGCTCTAAAAAATTAAACATTCTCTAGTGCTCTTAAAGAGTAACCTTATAATGTTACTCAGCCTAAGAAACAAGATACTACCCCTCCCTCTTTTCCTCTTTTTGATTTGTTTGCACTTTTCAGTTGAGCTTTAAACTGTTTTATAACTGTCTGATAAATAAGTTACAATGGCAGGTCAAAATTAGGCAAAAGAAACTTTGATGCTAGATTATCTGGCGGTAAAATATTCATTAAACAAGCAGTTGTTATGAGCCTTCTTCTCTGTACGTTAAAGGCTGGGAACAGCAAAGATGGGGAGGTCTTCGTTCTGGAGATGCTCCAGTGAGGGGAGAAAAACACATAAAGATATCTTCAGGCTGGGCGCAGTGGTTCACGCCTGTAATCCCAGCACTTTGGGAGGCCGAGGCAAGCGGATCACAAAGTCAGGAGATCGAGACCAGCCTGGCCAACATGGTGAAACCGCGTCTCTACTAAAAATAGAAAAAAAAAAATTAGCTGGGCGTGGTGGCATACACCTGTAGTCCCAGCTACTCGGGAGGCTGAGGCAGGAGAATCGCTTGAACTCAAGAGGTAGAAGTTGCAGTGAGCCGAGATTGTGCCACTGCACTCCAGCCTGGCCGACAGCAAGACTTTCTCAAAAAAGGAAAAAAAAAAAAAGATATATTCAAAATAAGGAAAAATAGCAAAGACAAGAATGGGCCCATGGCCAACATGCTGTGGCTGAACAGACCTATGGGTGACCTGAAGGAGTCTGGAAAAAGCTTTCCCAAGGAAGTAGCACCTAAGTGGGAACTTGAACAATGGAGAGTCTGCAAGGCGAGAAGGAGCAGGAGCTTCAGAGAAAGCCATGGGAGCCAAAGGATGGAAGTGTCAAAGAACACAGAGGAGCCAGCTGTGGATGGAGGGTGGATGCCCAGGACTGGAGGAGACAAGTTTGGGTAACAAAGTCTGGAGGCAGACCCTAAAAAGAGGCAATGTACATAGCACATGTGTATCTGGGCTCTGGAATCAGACAGCATAGCTTCAAATCCTGACTTTGCTACTTGCCAGTCACGTGTCTTTGGGCAAGCTGCTTAACAGATGGGTCAAATGTCTTGTCTATATGCTGGAGGTGAGTGCACTCACTGCACGAGGCTGTTACGCAGATAATATAGGATTATAAACATAAGACATGCTGTCTACCACATTCTAAGATTGCCTTCATTTTAAGTGTAATTATGTGCTATAACACATGGGCATGTGCACAGTGGTAACTACCGAAGGTTTCTAATCAAGTGAATATCATCATCATATTAGGATTTTAGAATAAGTCTTCAGCATGAAGGAAGAGAGATGAAAGAACTGACTAGAGGCAGGAACATTGTGTAGGAGACCAATGTGATGTCCAGGCAAGAGATGACAATGGCTGAACAAAGGGCAGAGGTGAGGGAGTGAATTGCAGACATGTTTTACAAGTGGAACGATCAGGATCTTTTAAACGACTGAATTTGGTAGAAAAAAAAATTCAAAGGTCTGTGTGAGAATCAGTGAAGAAACATATACAATCTACATAATTTACATAGTAGCTTACTCAACATGATCTATGTAAAACACACACACACACACACACACAGAAAGGAAGGTCAAAAGTCTTAGATCTTATAGAGAAAATAAGTATTTAGTGTAGGTCCATTTGTCAACATTTACTGATTTTCGAATTGAAATATGATTTATATACAGTGAAACGTACAGATCTGAAGTGCACAGTTTGAGGAATTTCAGCAAATGCTACATTTGTGTGATACACAACCAGTCAACATATAAACACCCTCAGAAAATTCCTTCATGCCCTTTCCTGGTTAAATGGTGCCTCTTGCCCACAAAAGGCAATTATCCATGTAAAGTCCATTAAAAACTGTGTCATATTGCTCACTGTAGAACTTTGTATCAATGGAGTCTTATGGTCTATACACTTGTATCTGATTTCTTCCACTCGGCATGTGTTTGAGTTGTCTTTGTGTTGCGTGTGCTGGTAGTTTAATTTCTTTTTATTGTTAAGTACTTTATTATATGACTATACTGCAATTTGCTTATACATTCTCTGATGGACATTTGGCTTGTTTTTAGTTTTAGGCTTATGAATAACGGTGCTACAAAGATACTTTTACAAATCTTCTGTGAACATAGGTTCTCCTTTCTTCTCTTTCTACCCGGGGGTGGAACTGCTGAGTCATAGGGTAAATGCGTGTCTAACTTTGTAAGAAACTACTATACTACTTTCCAAATTGGCTGTACCATTTTCACTCCTACAGGCAATTTATGAGAGCTCCAGTTGTTCCACATCCTTGCAAAAATTTGGTGCTATTAGTCTTTTTAATTTTAGCCATTCTAGTGTTTTCACAGTGATATTCATTTGGCTCTTTCTTGCATTTCTTTAATGAACAACAATATTGAGCACTCTTCTGTGCAATTACTGGCAATTTGTATATTTTCCTATTGTTAAGTTTTTGTGTAAATAGTTTCCTATTTTTGAAAAAAATCAGGTATTTTGTCTTTGTATAAGTAAATTATAGCAGTTATTTATATATTCTAGATACACATCCCTTGAAAAATATGTGTATTGTAAACCTTTTCTCTTAGTGTGTGATTTACCTGCTCATTTCTTAATTGTGTCTGCTAATGAACAGGACATTTAATTTTGATAAAATGCAGTTTATCAATTTTTTCCTGTAATGTTAGAAATCCTATGCCCTAGGAAATCTCTGCATGTCCCAAGGTCATGAACATAGTCTATTCTGTTTGCTTCTAGAGGCTTTATAGTTATAGCTTTTATGTTTAGGTTTATGATTCATCTCAAATTAATTGTGTCATACAGTGTGAAATAGGGGTCAAGGTTCTTTTTTTCCCTATGGATATTTAGTTATGCCAACACCATTGATTAAAAAGATTTTCCTTTCTTCATTGGGTTTGTCACCTTGCCAAAAATTAATTGACCATATGTGTGTGGGTCTAACTCTGTACTCTCTATTCTGTTCTATTGATGTGTTTATCTACTTTAATGCCAATACCACAGGCTCCTCTGTCTTTGGGCCCCATTTTCCTGTGATGCAGTTTGGGAAGCCCAGGCAGAAGCCAGGGTGAATTTGGAGTTTTCCTTCTCTCAAGGACTACAGCCCTGTGCTACCTGTTGCCCAATGTCTGAAAACAGTTGTTTCATTGAGAATGCCTGGCAACAACTTCTACACTGGGCCAATGTCTTATCCTTCCAAAGAACAGCCTAGGGAGAAAAGAAGGCTTCAGGGAAGGCTTCCCTTTCTTTCCCCTTTGTCCTTCTTGGTGGTTCCTGAGTTGGTTCCTGTGTTTACCTCTGTCATTCTAATACAGGGTTTTCAATCTCTGTTTTTATCTTCATCTCTACCACTGAACATGAACTCCTTGAAGTATTTGTTTTCGTGTGCCCGGGACCAAGCAGACTGACAGGCACAAGTGGAAGCAAACTAAAAAAAATACACCTGTTAAATGAGTGGGTAAAGTCACTTAATGCTTTAATAGTAATAAAATTAGGATTCCATAAAATAAAAACATTTCTTTGCCCTGCAATGTCTGGTTTGTCAGAATTTTTAATAATAATGTGATGTGTGAACCATATTAATCCTTGTGCTTTGTCAAGCTTCAATTGTAGGTGTTTTAGATGTTATCTAAAGGAGCACTGTATATGGAGAACATACTTCTTTCTACTAATTACATTAAAAGCAAGAATGTTTTCTCAATTTTAATTGATATAATAAAATACACATATTCCAATAAAATTTAATATTCAAATCGAATAATAAAAATAGATTTAGTTATACGTATTTTTACATGCCCTTATCAATATTTTTACTTCAATAAGGTAAAAGCTTGGTTAGAATAGTTTTTCATTTTACGAAAATGAAGGTATTTGTTACAGAAATGCACATATTTTACTTAAATAATGTAATTTTTCATTAATAGGTTCTAAACATTATGGATTTGATTCATCATGAAAACTATTACTATTAGTGCTATTTTAAAAACAGTAATTATTCATTAGGCTTTTGGAACTAACCATTAAACCACTAACAATCTTATTTCAAATAATCAGACAAAAATCTTTTTAGATCCCTCTTTAAAAATAGAAGGATGGGATACATAGTATGTACTCATTCTTTTTTCTTTCTTTCTTTCTTTCTTTTTGAGACGGAGTCTTGCTCTGTTGCCCAGGCTAGAGTGCAGCGGCGCTATCTCGGCTCACTGCAAGTTCCGCCTCCCAGGTTCAAGCCATTCTCCCGCCTCAGCCTCCCAAGTAGCTGGAACTAAAGGTGCCCGCAACCACGCCCGGCTGATTTTTGGTATTTTTTTTAGTAGAGACGGGGTTTCACAGTGTTAGCCAGGATGGTCTCGATCTCCTGACCTCGTGATCTTCCCATCTCGGCCTCCCAAAGTGCTGGGATTGCAGGCGTGAGCCACCGCGCCCGGCCCATTCATTTTTTTAATGAGTCCTGTTAACAGATTTCTGGTGTATAGTACATAATCTTTGATTAAATAGATTTTATCCCTTATCTAGTGGTCCCTGTCTGTGTAGGGTCTTCACTCACCAGAAAGGATCTCTCACTGCTCATCTTCCCTCTTCACCACCATCAATGCTTTTGGTATTAGCATCACTAGGAAAGTCAAATAACAGGCGAGCCCTACAATGACCTATTAAAAGGGTAAGTCTTTGCAGGCTACTGTACCTAGGGGCATTGGCAGACATACTGTACATCTGTTCTTTATGTATTGTTCTGTGCCTCAAGGGCATTCAGTTTTTATGCTTCCTATGCCTTACCCCATATGATCATATCATATGAACTCAAATAATCAAACATTGAATGGAGAAATCGGTAAAAGTTCTTAATATTCATAACTTTACCATCTTTTTAAAGTATATATTTACATAGTCTCAAAGTTATGCTTTTTACAAAAATGTAATACTTCTAAATCCATTAGCTTTAACATTACAAATGTTTAATGTATCCTAGGGTGAAATTAAATGCATTTATATGGAAGTCTTTTTATATAATGCAATATCGTGCTTTAAATGAGTATGATGTTAAACAATAATTAAAGAAATAATAAGTCTTATAGTAGACAATTATGTGAGGTTATATCCTGCATAAGGCTTTTTGTAATGAGAAAATGGGTTAACTATAAGAAAAGAAATATTTATTGAATACTTTTGAAGCTCTAAACATATTTAAATCTTATTGGCTCACCAATTTAACTCTGCCAACAATCCTGAGGGTAGGTGTTGCAACCATTGTATAGTGTGATATTTATCAAATAAACATAATAGGATTTGAATATCTTAAATATTCAAATTTATTCATTCAAATAAGTGCTATTTATTAACGAAAATGCCTTGGGAAGACAGATGCATTTTTTCCCACTTGTGTTGCAATTGCTCAAATATTTTGAGGATGAATATTCTCATATTGGAGGCAAGTTTTTAAGAGTGAATTTGAATTACTGGAGCAGTAAACAATTATTTAGAGTCTGGTATGATTGAAGAAAATAATCATGACCAGTAAGCTGTGTTGTAGGTATCAGCAAAGACTCTAAAATTTATATGGAAAGGCAAAGGGATTAGAATAGCCAACATAATACTGAAGAAGTTGGAAGACTCACACTATCCAATTTCAAGATTTACTATAAAGCTACAGTAACCAGGACAATGTGGCATTGGTGAAAAAGTAAACGGCAGAACTTAGAGGCTGAATGCAGATCCACAGAAATACAGTGAACTCTTTCTTTTTGTAAAAGTGTATGTATTCACCATTGTCAAAAAGGGTAAGAAATAAAATGGAAACAACCTAAATAGGTACCAATAAATGTATGTTTCCTTACACATTCCACTACTTCCATCCATACAATGAAATAATACCTAGTTGTTTAAAAAAGACATAGATCTATGAACACTGGCATGATACTGGCTATATGTGTATTTAAATATATATGTATATACACTTGTTCTAATTAACTGAAGTCTATACTTTATTCATATCTCCTTGATTTTTATTTAATGTCCTTTTGATGTTCCAGGATTCCATCCAATACAACATAATAGTTAGTAACCATGTCTCAAGAAGTTCCTCTTGGCTGGGACAGTTTCTTAGACTTTCCTTGCTTATACTGACCTTGACAGTTTTGAGAAGTACTAGTTAGGCATTTTGTAGAATGTTCCTCAACTGGGATTTATCTGATGTTTTTCTCATGGTTAGAGTGGGATTATGGATTTAGGGGGATAAGGTGCCATAGAAGTAAAGCTCATCTTCACCACATCTTGTCAACTGTACCTGCTGGCAACATGACTCACTGTTGTTGATGTTGACCTTGATCACCTGGCTCCGATAGTGTTTGTCAGGTTTCTCTCTGCAAAGTTATTCTTCTTACCTTTCCCATACTGCACCTTTTGGAAGGAAGTCACTACGTGCAGTCCACACTTAAAAGAATGGGGATATATGCTCTACTTTGAGGGTAAATTATCTCCATAAATTATATGAAGTTTTTTGCATGGGAGATGTATCTATTCATCTCCCATTTATTTATTTAATCATTTATTTATATCTATTTATGTCAGTATGGACTCATAAATTTTATAATTTGAGTTACAATCCACTACTACTTTATTTTCTTATTCAAATTGTCCCAGTGTCAGCCATCGGGAGCACTTTCAGATGGCCCCTGTGTTCCTTTGACACACATCATCATTGTTGTTGGTTTCTGTGGCTGTTGATTATGTTTCTTGAGTACTTCCTTACTTTCTAGTCCTACAAAATGCTACTGGCTCATCTTGTGTATTTCCTGCCCCAGTCATAGAATCATCCATTTCTTCAGGGATCCTTGATTCCTTTTATTAGAGGATGAAATTGAAACTAAGATCTGGGCACTAGGTGTGCTTGTTACTAGTGAGGTGTTGTTGCTTCTGGATTCTCTCAGCTGACAAAGCAAGGAAATAGTATATGAATCTGTATATGCACACATATGTATATATATTTCTATATATACATCCATATGCAACTATATTAGCTAAACATTAGTTCACAAACAGTGTCTGCATTTCTAATCTGTTACCAAACGGAGCATTCTAGCTTTCTCCCTTTACTTATTTGTAACCTCCTACTCCAGCAAGGAAAACATCTGACTTCTGCCACTCACTATTCATTTGCTTAATTGTTCAATTTTAGTATATTATTATAGTTGTTTCAGAACTGGCAACCTTTTATCAACCAGAATATTATGCTTATGTACAGTTACTTTTGCATTTAGCAATACAGTCTCTACTCATTTCCAAAGTTACTTATGTTTGCAACTTTTCTCCCCACTCCCTTCAGTAAGATCATTTCATAAATTTATAATAAACTCCTTCCTCATCCTGCATTCCACCCTGAGATTTCCCCAATCTCCTTAATACTTTTTAATTTGCTATAGTACAAGGCAGTCTTTGTGCTATAAAGTTCTATAGGTTTTCACAAATGCATGTCATATATAGTACTATACAGAATAGTTTTACTGCTCTAGTAATTCCCTATGCTTCAACTATGCAATTCTATCTCCTCAAGTCCTTGACTACCACCACTCTGTTTACTGTCTATAGTTTTGCCTTTTCCCGGAAGTCATATAATTGGCATTATAAAATATACAGCCTTCTCAGACTGGCTTCTCTCACCTAGTAATACGCATTTGAGGGCAACTGATCATAATCTGGAAAGACATAATCTTAATCCCAAATATTGAAATCTGGAAAGATCAAAATCCCAAAAAGATAATTCTGTGGAAAAATTTTTTAAAAATTTAAGGATATTTATTTACACTTTTAAGGGGGATTTATTTGAGAAATACAAAAATACAATGGAACACTTCACAGGCAACTTTACACAATAAAATAGGCAATAACAACATATTTTTGCAGGCATAAATATTCAGGTATACTAATGACGGTCACGTAGGTCTAACAGTTATGAGTAGACCAGCTGTATTCATAAAGAAATAGGTCAAAAAGTGAAAGGTATGAACGTATATCACTATGGTCAGTACACACGTGCACCCAGCTTTATAACTGTAGTCATCTGAAATACCATGACAAACAACCTAAATCTTTGATGAGATCTATCAAAAATCAAGATGGGTCACTACTGCATAGACAGTCACCTAAAGAGCCAAGATCTTTAGAAACTTTATCTTCCGTTTATTTATTTATTTATTTGAGATGGAGTCTTGCTCTATTGCCCAGGCTAGAGTGCACAGTGGCACAATCTTGGCTCACTGCAACCTCCGCCTCCCGGGTTCAAGTGATTCTCCTGCCTCAGCCTCTCAAGTAGCTGGGATTACAAGTGCGCACCACCATACCCAGCTACTTTTTGTATTTTCAGTAGAGGTGAGGCTTCACCATGTTGGCCAAGCTGGTCTCGAACTCCTGACCTCAAGTGATCCGCCCACCCTAGCCTCCCTAAGTGCTGGGATTACAAGCGTGAGTCACTACACCCAGCCTATCTTTCACAGATGCAGATGTGCAGAAAGGACATCTCGGATGTTTTTACAAACACACACAATACTTAACACAAAGTCAACGTGATAATGCACTTTCATAGAGTCAGATTTCTGATGTCCAATCTGACGTCCAAGGAAGCAGATGGAAAGTTTGCCTCAGCTTTCAGAGAGAGAGGAGATAGAGAAAAGAGAGAGAGAGAGTGAGCGAGAGAGAGAGAGAGAGAGAGAGACTGACCAATTCATCTTTTGCATTTATTCTCTCTGGGCTGCTGATTGAATGGTGCCCTCTAACACCAAAGGCAGATCTTCCCCAGCTAGTCCACCCATACTCACACACAAATCTCTGGAAACGCCCTCACAGACACACCTGAAGTGATGCTTTACTAAGTATTTGTTAATCCAGTTAAATTGACACCTAAAATTAAATCCACAAGTCACCACTTGTCAACTTGGCATCCATACACATCTTTTTAAACCACACTTAATTTCCAAACAAAGATAATAGCAAGGTAATAGTTCTACCTAATATGATGCAATTATCCTGTGACTGTGATTTTTCCGGGTTTTAGATATCAAGGACTTAGACATGAGAGGTTTTAATCATTAGGAATTTTGATGTTTTGGGATTTCAACACTTAGCATATGGAATTTGTGATCATCTTTTGGGATTACAATTCTAACCTCCATTTGAGATTCATCTCTATGGATGGATGGATAGCCCATTTATTTTTATCACTGTATAATGTTCCATTGTATAGATATACCACAGTTTGTTTATATATTCATCTACTGAAGGACATCTTGCAATTTTTGCTGATTATGAACAAAGCTGCTAGAAATATTTGCATGCCATTTTCTTTGGATTTAAGTTTTCAGATCAATCAGGTAAAGACTCAGGAGCACAATTGCTGGATCATATGGCTACTCTATGTTCATTTTGTAAGAAACTGTCATACTGTATTTTAAAGTGGCTGCATCATTTTACACTCCCACCAGCAATGAATGAGAGTTCCTATGGTTCTGTATTCTTGGCAATGATTGGTATCGTCAGGTTTTTGGATTTTAGCCCTTCTAATAGGTGCATAGTGGTACCCTGCTGTAGCTTTAATTTATATTTCCTTAATGAGCAAACGACCACACATCCCAATTGAAGGACATTTTGTTTACAAAACACCTAAACACTACTCCTCAAAACCGTCACAGTCATCAAAAACAAGGAGATCCTGACAAACTGTCATAGCTAAGAGGAGCCTAAGTAGACCTGATGACTAAATGCGATATGGTGTCCTGGGTGAGATCCTGGAACAGAAAAAAATTAACAAAGTCTGATAAAGTATGGACTGTAATGCTAATAATAATGTATCAGCATTTGTTCATTAATTATAATAAATGTGTCAAAACATGTAAGATAGTATTAATAGTGCCACTAGCCATCAGAGAAAAGGAAATCAAAACCACAATGACATACCATCTCACACCAGTTAGAATGGCAATCATTAAAAAGTCAGGAAACAACAGGTGCTGGAGAGGATGTGGAGAAATAGGAACACTTTTAC
>NW_012107675.1:1153005-1162830 GCF_000951045.1 Mandrillus leucophaeus
GGTCTTACGCTGTCATCCAGACTGGAGTTCACTGCATGGCATCATCATTGCTCACAGTAAGTTTGAACTCCTTGGGCTTAAGCAATCCTTCTGCCTCAGCCTCCCAAAGAGCTGGGATTATGGGCATGACCCACTGTACCTGGCTGGTGGTGGTTTGTTTTTTTGTTTTTTGTTTGTTTGTTTGTTTTGATATGGAGTCTCGCTCTGTCGCCCAGGCTGGAGTGCAGTGGCGTGATCTCAGCTCACTGCAAATTCCACCTCCCGGGTTCACACCATTCTCCTGCCTCAGTCTCCTGAGTAGCTGGGACTATAGGCACCCGCCACCACATCTGGCTAATTTTTTTGTATTTTTAGTAGAGATGGGGTTTCATCGTGTTAGCCAGGATGGTTTCGATCTCCTGACCTCGTAATCCACCTGCCTCAGCCTCTCAGAGTGCTGGGATTACAGGTGTGAGCCACCGTACCCAGCCTGGTGTTGATTTTTAATGGGCCTCAAATCAAAATTTATAAAATAAATTACTTTTGCCATTCAGTGGAAAGCATCATTACACCTCCATTAGCCAAGAGCTAATATTCACATAGTACTTAATATTTTCTGGAGTTATTCTAAAAACTTCACTCATATTCTTAACCACTATGCTATATCAACTATTGGAAGTGACTACATTGACTGGGAAAATCTTATTTTGAAAGTATATATAGATTTTTATACATAAAAGGATCAACTCCTGTAGGTATAAGCACAGATGTTTTCTATATTTAAAAAGAAAAATCTTTGTATTTTTATAGCCACACTTAAAAACATCTATAATCCTCATGGGAAAAAAATGCAAATACTTCATTATTAATTTTGTAGCCAACTTTCAATTTTCTCTCAATACAATATTCAAGTTCATGTATATGATGTTTTATTCAAGAAAGTAATATGCCAAATTCTTCAGTAATTTCTGTTTACATTTATTAGTGGTATAAACACTATGTAGCTGTCACTGGCTTTCAAAATAATGTAGGCAACCTTAATTATACAGGCAATATGTATACTGAAATATCCATAGGATTCTGTTTCAATGTAAACATTTTACCTTAAATATTTTGAAAACAAAAGATTTAGAATTGTAAACCTTCAGGGCAGACATCTGTCAGTTCAGTGTCTGCCATTTCCAATAAACCCACCCATGCAACTCCAATTCCTTAATCAAATAGCAAGCTCAGCTGTTTGGGTTGACATCCAAGCAGACTTTTTCAAATTACTGTCTCACATTAAAAGAAAAGCCTTATTAACCATTCATTGAATACTTATGCAACCCTTGATGTAAGCCAAATATGTTCCCCTTTGACAGCTGACAAGCCCAAAAGATATCTTTCAATGGCCAAGTGAGCCTTGGTGCTATCGAGCTACTGGTAGTGCATGTAACTCATTCTGCCTTTACTGTAAAAATGTTGTGTTGGAAAAGGATACGTTGACACTTTGCAGTTCAGTGCCAATGCATCTTTTCCAAATCTTTTTTTGGTACTCTGTGCTTGACCAAGCGGAGAAAAAAAAATTTGCATCACACAGAAGCAAGAACAAGGCTTTCATGTATTTTTCTCATGATAACATTTCATCTTAATACAAATTGTCCACAACAGTCACTGCAGAAAATTGTTCTCTGTTTGCTGCCACCACCAGGATGCCATCATTACTGACAAGATTGAGAAACCTGTCAATGACAATTCAGGACTGAGTCCAATTGTGGTATCCATGTGAAATGTAAGTGGATATTTTTAGGGTTCTATTTGTGGATCTCTTTAATTCTTATTAATGTCCACTGGTCTTTGACTTACATGGAAATTCAATGCAATAAAGGCTTCAGCTCAACTTATTTCAATTTCAGAAATTATCAAAAAGATGTATAATTTTTAAAACGCTCCGTGACTACCCCAGGTGAGAGAAATGAACTTTGAGGACTTCGCATCTGCGCTATCTAGAGGCACTGTCCTGCTCCGTCATGGACGACAGCCATTCTATTTCAAGTTAACGAGGCTTAATTCCATTTCCATGGATAATTGGAAAGAAAAAAATTAGCCATTTCATTGAGAGCTTTCTGTAACAAAACTCTTTATGATTGGAGCCCACCCCACAGATTGTGACATGCAAATGTATTTTTCAGGATAACTTTTGAAGGTTATTTGTTTAACATTACATCACAACTTCTGGCTAAATTCCTTATACTTATAGACTTCCTGTTGTAAATTATTTTTCTCCTCCAATGCACTTTAATGAAATTACTTAATTCTGTATGCGAAGAATTTAATCAAGGTGAAAGGCAAATATCCTTGCAAATCTTTTAAATGTTGGGAACTCAAAATTCTAAGAAATCAATGTGACTACACAGTGTAGTTGGTCATGCCTCGTAGTTAAACTATCAAGTCAAACATACTAGAATATTCCAGTCCAGCTGATGCTCAAGGCAATAATCCCTCACCCCCACCTCTCGCTTTGGAAAAGCTTAGGAAAGAGTGAATGATTTCAAAATAAATTAGAAAACCTGGCAGCAATATGGATAGCATCAAAATGAGCCCAACTCCTGTAATTTAGGACAATCAAATGAAACCATGTCAACCATATGTTAATAGTCTGCTGTTCTCTGCACCTGAGAAAATTTTCCACATCAGCCCCTGTCCTTTAAGTAAGTATAAAGCCAAGGCAAATACATACTTTGCCTGATGAAATTCAGAAATGACAAGTTTGCTTCAAGGTCCCTTAACTAGGTATGCACAATATATTCTGAAGCAATGAGAATATTCATCTAAATTTACCACAAGGGAGTATATGAGCTTATATTCGCCTCACAAAATGAAGTTTTGACTTTCCAGATGAATAAATTAGACTGCAGATCACTGTGTTCATCCATATGGAAATAACATCACTATAATACAAGCTTCCGGTGGAAAAAAATAGTGTTTTCCAAGGATAATAAATTATTATAGAATGTTTAAAATTAAATAAACAGAAGCATAGGCAATAATTGTACATCAAAACTAGGTATTTCACGTTTTAGTTGATATAAATGTCATAAGGCTATATAAATCTGCAAAAACAATAGTCAGGCACTTGGAGAATATGTTAAAAACAAGAACGCTAGAGATGAATAGGCTTAGGAGACATTTTGCGGAACTCAGAAGTCTTAGTTTCCTAAAATATACACTCCAAAGTAAACAGAAAATGTGAAAAAGTGAGCATGCCTTCCTGCTGTAATTACAGAGGGGGATTAACCAGAGTTGAGAAGTAGCTAAGATATTCATATCACCATCACTGCAAGAACCAACAGGAGAATTTCATGTAGCGTGGACTACATTTGTGTGGCTAATTCAAGAAGCGATTGTTATATTTGATTCTCAACTCAGAAATTAGGAATTTTCAAAAGTCATTGTCTGGCATGGATAAAATTAATAATCTCTTCAGACCTTCCTGTAGTAACACTGTTAATAACCAATGCTTCGTTATTTTCTTCATCATTTGCCTCAGTATTCGGAGAAGTATTTCTTTTGAACCTTAGCATTTATACTTTTTGTCCCTTGTACTCATTAAGCATTCCCTCAAATGTCACCACACTATTTATATAGTTAACTTTATGTAAGAGTATGGACATAACTGTAAGACATATGTGCACACTTCTAAAAATCATCTTTCCCATCTAATTCTCACTATCAAAGGGAAGTCTGGGCTTGGGTGTTGACCCAGAAGATTCATGCCTGGAGAATGTCAGAACTAGGGCTGACTGGCGATTTGGCTGGTGTGACCAGGACTTTCAGAGATTAGACAGAACTAGGAGGGTTTAGGAAGGAAAATCAGGTGAATGTCAAAAACCCAGTAAGATGTGGTCCTTACCAAAGGTGATCTAAGCCAAGGGGATCTGGCTGGGGGCAGTGGTGGGTAAAGCACAGTGTCTGGGACATCAAGAGCTGGGAAATGGAGCTTATGACAATAAGGAGGAGTCCTAGGACAGGATTTCAGTTCTGGAAGAAGTGAACCAGGTAAGGAAGGAAGGCACTCTGACACGGGGAGCCTAACAAGTACTTTTCATTTTCTAACCGGAAGCCAGCATGATTCCATAACTGGAGAATAAGAGGTATGTGGGGAGCTTAAAGATTTTTGGATATTTGGGTGGAAGGAATGACGGTCAATATGTTCATACCCCTTTTTGAGAAATAAGCAGATATAATTAGAGCATATGGATACAGCAAGAGATCCTTAATTCTCACAATAATCTGGGGCCATAACTTTATAATTTACTTAGAGAATTCATTGAAAATAACAAATACGTTATCATTTGATAATATATTTGCTAGTTTATCATTTGAATGAAATTAACAAGTTAAAAAGGAAGCTTTCCCTATCTTTATCACCCTCATTTTAGAAGAGATTTGTAATTACAGATACAACACAGTTTGTTTTAGCTAGTGCTATTGATTTTAAATACCAGACTATGATTCATTTGATTTAATAAAATTCAGAGGAAAAAAAATCTAAGTTTTCATTACCAATTTCCTTCAGTCTATAAAAAGAAAGCCACCATCTCATTACGAACTTTGTATTTATTGGAAAGGACTTGGCTTGTGGCTAGTTATCACTGGCATTAGACGGCACCATTTGTATTGTCTTGAAGGAAAAATTCAGGACATTATCTCTAAAATTCAATTCACTGCAGTAATTGGTGCATTTGCAAATTTACCAGGCAGTTTCATGTAAACTATATCAATAAACTTAGTAGGGTCTGGCAGTAAACAAAACATATATCGAGATGTCATGGAGGTTAATAAGAAAATTTTCAGCTTATACGGGAAACAAATGACAAGATGGTATTATTTGGGCAGATAACCCAGTAAAGCCATAAGTGGGTCAGAACAACCTTTCATATGTGTTTTAGAAAATGATCAGGAAAGCAGAGAGAGAATATTTTTAGAATGGTAAAGTGATTACATGTGTGTGTCATTTAACTAGTCACAGTTGACTATTATGTACAAAAATACCATCCATCTGTGCTTCCTATGGGTAAGAAAAGAAACTAAACATCTTTCAGCTTAAAAAAAAATCTCCTTAATTTAAGAAAGTTATTTCTGTTTCAAATGGAAATACCTTTAAAATATTTTTTCTCTTCTACCACCGTTTGCAGGGGTAGGTGGTGGCTCTGAAAGGATTCAGAGACAATCGAGGCAAAATAAATGAAAGCAGTAGGACAGAAATGAGTGCTTTTTCATCCATGCCACTGGGCCCGTGTAATCTCCCCGTCCTGAACCTGCCATTGCCAGGACAGACCACTCCCTGCCCTGAGGACTCTAATGGCAGGCACAGATACAGCCCAGAAGACTCAAAAGAGAATTTTATTTCAGATTCCACCTCTTAATCCACTAAGATGCTATCAATAGCATCGATTCAGTAGCTCAACAGAGAAAATTTGGCAAATCCTAATTCCTAATTTTTCCTAGGAAGAAATGAAGAAAAAGATCTCAGTGGAAACACATTTCTGGTAATTAAATCTCATTACAAGCTAGCCAGAAAGTGAAATAGAGAAATATTATAAAATGTATTTTCTGGTGAGGCACGGTGGCTCACACCTGTAGTCCCAGCACTTTGGGAGGCCAAGACGGGCAGATCACTTGAGGTTAGGAGTTAAGAGAGCAGCCTGGTCAGTACAGTGAAACCCCGTCTCTACTAAAAATACAACAACAAAATTAGCCGGGCGTGGTGGTGGGCATCTGTAGTCCCAGCTTGGGAGGTTGAGACAGGAGAATCACTTAAACCCAGGAGGTGGAGGTTGCAGTGAATGGAGACTGCACCACTGCACGCCAGCCTGGGCCACAAAGCGAGACTCCATGTCTACCCACCCCCACCCCCCACAAAAAAAATGTATTTTCAACATAGAAAATTTCACAACGGAGTAGAGTTTAGATCAGGTCTGATGTATTTTGAGGTCCAATGTTAGTTGATGTTTTTGTATACTACTAGCATTGATATTTTTAAATACTAACAATGGTTGTAATGGCCAGATCCTGAGAATTTTTCAAATTTGAGATCTCATATAGAGAGTATAAGACTTAATAACTGCCATCAAGTAATATTTGGGTCACACAAAGCATTGCAATTTCTGTTATGCTTATTGTTTTAAACAAACAAAAAATAATATGAAGATTTGTATTATTTGTAAAGGGAAATCTTAAAAGATACACTAAAATGAGAAATCTCCAGTCATCACAAGAATTAAACGCTCTTTTAATCTTGTTGATTTATTTTAGTATATGATTAAGTTCCATATTTTAGACTTCAATTACAGACACAAAAAATCATCTCCCTAAATAACCAGCTAGAATAAAACAGTTCCAGCAGACCCTGGATTAAAGAAATGCCAAAACACAATGGGAGCGCATTACTAGAAAATGATTATTTAATGCTAGCTCAGAATTCATCAGTAAGGGACCATTTTCTGGATCAATATTTTAATTTTTGAATAAAATGCTTCTTCATAAAATGGTATAATACCTTTTAGACTCTTTTCTTTAGGCTCCAGGAAGTCAGGGCACATGATTTTTAAACAAAGCTTTTGCTCTCTGCCATTAATCCTTCCTGAGTAAGCAAATAAGTAATCCTTTTAATCGCCAGTGCTGATAGTACCCTATTGGTGAATCATCAGATAGTCCCCTGCCGACTGCAGGAGAATAATTTCCACAGTCAGGGAGAAGTGCAGGATAAACATCTCCATATAGGATGTCATGGCTGAATTAAAAAGCACTGCACTAGGAGCAGAGACGGATTATGATTTTATTGCATTATAATCCATGGCATCATTAACTTGGATGGCATGTTCATATAGTCATATCCTTCTGTCAAGTTGCCGTTGTGTGCAGATAACTGGCACTCATTTATACGGGATAGATGAGAGTGAAGAAAAAATGTATCTGAACGCAACTTTAAGCATGAAATACTGTGCCTGCCATGAAGTGTTGGAGCTTTGTCATATTCTCCAAGTGGAGCCATTTAAATTAATCTTTTTCAACCTTTAGGCCTAGTCCTGAACATATTTATTTTCTTTGACCTCCCGCAAAGTATGACTTCTGGTCATTTATTCTTTTTAGTTTTTTTTTTTTTTTATGATCTCAAAGAGCTCAGAAAGATTTTACGAAATCGAATCGTTAAACTGGAATGCATTGCACCACCAGCTCCTGAAATGACTTTTTTAAAGAACACACATATGCTTTGGCAATAAAATTAAAACTCACTTCCACTGCATATTGTCTACCACTATACATTGTCCCTTTACACATCATGATACATTCTTAAAAATGACAAAACATTCCTTTAGTTCCTTTTTGATATCCTGGGAGGTTGAGGACCACCACTTCCACAACCACCATCAATTTTATAGTTAATGTTTACAGAGCACATATTAAATGGTGGCACTATTTCCAAGCTGTGTGAGCTGTGTGTGTGTGCATGCACACAAATTATATACATTATATATGCAAATTAAAATACTATAGTAGTATAGTATTATAGTATAATACTATAATACAATATTATACATTGCATATATAATACAATATATGTGCAAATTCTAATACTAATGCAAATTATAATACTATAATGATATATGCTAATATTTTAAATGTATACATCCATTTAATCCTAATGTGAATTCTGTGAGGGTGATTCTGTTATTATCTCTATTTACAGAAGAAGAAACTGAGGCTCTGAGCAACTAGGCTCTTGCCCAAGGTCACAGCACTAGAAAGTGGCAGAACTGGACTGGAACTCTGTCAACATTTGGTGGAATAAGGAAGGCTCTGTGAGTTTGCTTCTCAGTAAGATGAACATCATTAAGCTAAATAAGTCACCAGGAGCTTTCAAATGGGTTTCAATTGTCATGATGTACCTAGATTTAAGTAAAACAGGGAAGTCTGCTCTTCAGGTGTCGGAGGCAACATTAAATGTAAGGCACATCACCAGCCTGGAAAACATATCATGACACCCTGTCTCTACAATTTTTTTTTTTTTTTAATTAGCCAGGAATGGTGGCATGTCCCTGTAGTTCCAGCTACTCAGGAGGCTGAGGTAGGAGGATCACTTGAGTCTGAGAGGTCAAGACTGCAGTAAGCTGTGATCAAGCCACTACACTCCAGCCTGGATGCCAAAATGAGACCCTGTCTCAAAAAAACCAAATCCAAAACCAAACCAACCATCAGAACACAAATTTAAGGCAGATGACAAAATTATTTTTCATTGCCTAAAATTAGGACAATTAAAAAACCAGAAAACTAAGAAAACCTTGAGTCTGTATATTGTATGTATCTCTCCTTTGCTCTTTGCTGCTCAGCAACACTTAAATTATATTTTTTTCTTTTCCTGAACTTAAATAATGTGAATTATTTTATTACATGTAACAAAGGCTAAACATATTTTATGAATAACAATAAAGTATCTAAAGGGTATTTGAATAAATCAAAGAATTAGCATGTCAGGCTCAGCAAAATCCCAAGTCCCATTAAAACAGGTCATCAAGTTTTAAAAAGTTCAAAAAACAAATTGTTATATTGTTCCATAAGTAGCTTCCACTTTTTAAAAGACATTTATTATATGAAAAAGTTAAACTATTTTTAAATTTTAGTAGCAAATATGTCACTCTAGAAAAATAGTAATTAAACCTATCTGAACGTAAGATTTCCCATTTCATTAATTTATTGAATTCAATAATTCCTCAAAAATTACTGAGTCAAACGCTTTGGTTTTAAAACATTGATCCATATTTCGCTCACGGAATATTTCCTTAAGAAGTTTTAAACTGTAAAATATAATTCAAGAATTAAGTTTATAGGCCCAGCACAAAGGCTCATGCCTATAATCCCAATACTTTGGAAGGCCAAGACTGGCAGATCACCTGAGGTCAGGAGTTTGAGACCAGCCTGGCCAACATGGTGAAATCCCATCCCTACTAAAAATACAAAAATTAGCCAGGTGTGGTGGTGGGCACCTATAATTCAGGCTACTCGGGAGGCTGAGGCAAGAGAATTGCTTGAACTTAGGAGGCAGACATTGCAGCGAGCCGAGATTGTACCACTGTGCTCCAGCCTGGGGGACAGGTGACAGAGCAAGACTCTGTCTTGAAAAAAAAAAAAAAAAAAGAATTAAGTTATAAATTGATGGAAATTCTGAGAGAATCTTTACGTGAGGATACTGTGATCTGACAAAAATAAAGTTGAATGAGACAAAACATGCAGACATACCTGGCTGAATGTTCAGCTCAGTGGCCGGAAAAGAAGGAGCTCAAAAGCTTACTTAATTTGACCTGAATTAGGCTTAAAGTATGTGTTTATATTTTCTATTACTCTTTTTTTCTATGAAAATGAAACATTATAAGAACAGATGTAACAACAAGAACAACTAATATCTATCACAATTTATATTTTACTTACTATAGGACTATAGGTCTCCTCTATGGAAACAGGAAATGCTGAGAGCCTTATATTCCTTTTGCTACCAACAGGGAAGTACTTCACAGTGTCAAAAATTGTCAAAAATGATTTCCTCAAAGCCACACAGCTGGCAAATGCCAGACCCTGAGCCCACATCTGTCTTCCCTTCAGTATACATATAGAGCTATCTCTCCAGGAGGAACAAAGTGATAGTGTAATTGTCTTGTGCTGAAAATATTTGAAACCTTCAGCAATTATTTAGTGAGCATCTATCCCTGTAATCCCAGCTCCCTGGAAGGCTTAGGCAGGAGAATCGCTTGAACCCAGAAGGCAGAGGTTGCAGTGAGCTAAGATTGTGCCATTGCACTCCAGCCTGGG
>NW_012107675.1:1167445-1168341 GCF_000951045.1 Mandrillus leucophaeus
ACCTTTAGGCCTAGTCCTGAACATATTTATTTTCTTTGACCTCCCGCAAAGTATGACTTCTGGTCATTTATTCTTTTTAGTTTTTTTTTTTTTTTTATGATCTCAAAGAGCTCAGAAAGATTTTACGAAATCGAATCGTTAAACTGGAATGCATTGCACCACCAGCTCCTGAAATGACTTTTTTAAAGAACACACATATGCTTTGGCAATAAAATTAAAACTCACTTCCACTGCATATTGTCTACCACTATACATTGTCCCTTTACACATCATGATACATTCTTAAAAATGACAAAACATTCCTTTAGTTCCTTTTTGATATCCTGGGAGGTTGAGGACCACCACTTCCACAACCACCATCAATTTTATAGTTAATGTTTACAGAGCACATATTAAATGGTGGCACTATTTCCAAGCTGTGTGAGCTGTGTGTGTGTGCATGCACACAAATTATATACATTATATATGCAAATTAAAATACTATAGTAGTATAGTATTATAGTATAATACTATAATACAATATTATACATTGCATATATAATACAATATATGTGCAAATTCTAATACTAATGCAAATTATAATACTATAATGATATATGCTAATATTTTAAATGTATACATCCATTTAATCCTAATGTGAATTCTGTGAGGGTGATTCTGTTATTATCTCTATTTACAGAAGAAGAAACTGAGGCTCTGAGCAACTAGGCTCTTGCCCAAGGTCACAGCACTAGAAAGTGGCAGAACTGGACTGGAACTCTGTCAACATTTGGTGGAATAAGGAAGGCTCTGTGAGTTTGCTTCTCAGTAAGATGAACATCATTAAGCTAAATAAGTCACCAGGAGCTTTCAAATGGGTTTCAATTGTCATGATGTACCTAGATTTAAGTAAAACA
>NW_012107675.1:1170136-1195336 GCF_000951045.1 Mandrillus leucophaeus
AAAAAAAAAAAAAAAAAAAAAGGATGACTTCAGGCATTGAGAAGAATGCGGAGCTGCTGAAGGCATTGTTTTGCCTTCAAGGAACTTTCAATAGAATCTCTAATGCTAAGAACATTTTTAAAGTTCTCTGGTCATACTAATACAATTATCTATTATTTATATGTGATCAATTTTTAACTCATAAAATGCATTTCGTATTATACTAGCAGCATTTCACCCTCTCTTAGGACAAAATTCTTAGCAAACTAGCAGCAGTTTCAAGGAAAAATAACTGCATATGAAGAGGGCCTCAACAAAAATGGATTCTATACAATTAAAAGTAGCCACAGCAAAATAATGTGTGTAATCTGTGTGTCTCTATATACATATATACATAAAATAGCAACACTAACTTACTAAGAAGTTTGCTCAATAGCCTGTCTCAGCAGGAAAGTGTCTAACATGGCAAAAACACTTTCAACTCAAGCAGACATGTTTTGGTCACATGATGAGGTAGGATTTATTTGAAAAAAAAAAAAAAATCCATTTTCCCTGAAAAAAATCCAAGGGGGCTTCCTGTTTTTAGTTGCTTCATATATAGAGTCTTGATTTCATTGCTTCCTCAGGGGCAGACACCATATCTTCCACTTATCCTTTAATCATCCATTCGACACATTTTTTTTTTTATTGCAATCAGTACTCTTTCAGGCAAAGGAGACAAACCAGAAAACATACCGAATAAGTTCCTGCCCTCACATGATGGTGCAGGAGATGAAACTTAAATATATAAGATGCCAAGTACTCTGAAGAACAGAGCAGATAAGGGAGTGGAGAGGGAGGGAGCAGGGGCTGTTTAGCTTGGAGAGGTCGTCCCTCTGCAGGTAACATTTGAACCGAGACCCAATCAAAGCTCTGAGTTTATTTTGCAAGTAGAACAAACTTAATTTGCTGCTGTATGTAGAAAGGAAAAGAGAAAAGGAAGGGATGAATCCAAGGTTTGGAGCCTGAGAACCAGGCAGAATGGAGATGCCATTGACAGATAGGGACAGTTTGTGGGAGAACCAGGTTCATGGTGGGCAAGGGATGAGGGATTTGGAATTTGCCTTCAGTTTTGGACATTTTAAGGTTGAGACGCCTATTGAACATTCAAGTAGAAATGCCCACCAGGCAACAGCATTGACGAGCCTAGAGCTTGGCAGGAGGTAGGCGCTAGCAATACACATCAGCATGTCCATGGTATTATTTAAAGCCAGGGGGCTGGAGATCACCAAAGGGATAGAAATAGATGGGAAAGGGAAGACAGGGAGACTAAGTCCTCAGGTGCTTCAGTCATGACAAGTTTGGAAGACAAGATAGAACAAACGAGGAGGACCCCATACCCTCTAGGTTGGCTACTATAAAAAAATAACAATCGTTAGGATGTACAGAAGTTGGAACTCTAGTGCATTGCTGGTGAGAAGGTAAAATTGTGAAAAAGTAAACTGTGGAAAGCAGTTTTGCAGTTCCTTTAAAAACGTTAAAAATAACATTACCATACGACTGAGCAGCTCTACTCCATTTATACACCCATGTTCATATCAGCATTATTAACCATGGCCAAAACGTGGAAACAACCAAATGTCCATCAAGAGATAAATGGATAAATACAATGGGCTATATACATACAATGGAATACTATTCAGCCATAAAAAGAAATGAAGTTCTGGTGCATGCTACAACATGGTGAATCTTGAATACATTATACTAGGTGAAATAATCCAGAATTAAACATGCAAATATTGTATGATTCCACATATATGAGGTAACTAGTATAGGCAAATTTCATAAAGACAGAAAGAGAGGTTTCCAAGGGCTGGAAGAAGGAGGAATGGGAAATTATTGCTTAAAGGTTACCGTTTCTATTTTGGGTGATTAAAAAGTTTTGAAAGTAGACAGTGAGGATTGTTACACAACATTGTGAATGTACTTAATGCCACTGAATGGCACACTTAAAAGGTTAAAATGGTAAACTTCATGTTGTGTATATTTTACAACTTTTTAAAAAAAGAGAGCTAAAAGAAGACACTGAGAAGGAGTGGCAAATGAGGCAGGAAGAAAACCAGGAGAGAGTGGAGGCCAAGTAAATAGTTTCGTGGAAGGAAATAATCAGATGGGTTAGGAACTTCTGAGAGGGCAAGCGAAATGACGGAGAAATGACAGTGGAGTGGGTGGACGGATCAGGAACCCTTATATTATTAACATAATTAAAATAATCCTTGCCCTTGAAAGACTCATTCAGTTTCCATTAACCAATGTCATCGGCACAAATCTTGGTATTATTGGGGCATGATGTGAGTTATAACTAATTGCTGCAGAGTAGCAGAAAGTGCAAGAGAAAAATGAGAGAGAGAGAGAGAGAGAAATGTCAAATACTTAGCACAGACACCATTTTTTACTAGGCCTAACATTCATGCTTTTATTCTCTGACCTCACAAGTATGAAACTAATCTATTTTAAAAGAAAATAGGGGACAGGGTGCTGATTGAAACTAATCAATCAAGTTGGGGAGGTGATTAATACAAGGCAGTCTTGTATGTGCTGCAGGCATATCTACAATGCAGGTTGAGAAGTGGTCATTTTATAGTTCATTACATATCTGTGTGATGTTATTTATTGTTTACTTAAGCAATAGCAATTGAGGCACAGGCCAATTCCTGGGAATTAATGACCCACTGGGAGAGACCATTACCTTTGGACATTAACCCCAGTCAGTTCACAGCTTTTCCAGGAAAATTCCTCTGAAAAACTATTTGTTCTCCATCCCTCGTCACCACATTTAAAAACAATACTTTAAGTATTCTTGTGATGTAAGGTCATCGAACTATACTAACAGTTCTACACTTTGGAAAGCAAAAGTTTCTTTAAGATGGTAGGGGAGAAAAATCTACAAAGACCACCTCTTCATGGCCTTTCTCAGTTTATCCCGCTGTGGATAGCAATCCACAGAATAAAAACGGAAAAGAGAAATGTGAAGAGAGAAACACATTTCCATGTTTCAATGGGCCTATTTTTGAAACCAACATTTTAATTTAAGTATTTTCAGGGCTTGCAGACTCCCAAACATCTCCAAACCAGAGTGCGAAGGAGCTCATAATTCTAGTAATTTTTTTTTTTTTTTGATGAGAGTACAAAGGAAAAACTATAGAAGTTGTTAACAAGAAGAATTAATGCAGTTAAAATACTGGCCCAATTATGAGCTGTAATCTGTAAGTAGCTAGAAAATGGGCTCAGAGGTTGAAATAATTCTTAGGGTTATGCTTGTAAAACTTAAATTCTAGCTTCCTGTTACATTTTCCAAAGCAACTAAATAACCAATATTTCCTGAGCAAGGCATGATCCTGATCATTACCAAGACAATGATTCAGAGCATGTTAAAGCTGGAGAGAGCTCCGTGGTCCCCAAGGCTAGGAAAAGTAATATCACTTCCCTCAGGACACAGAACTCATGTCTTCTCAGTGTCTAGCCTACAGTTACTTTGACTTCAGCTTTGCAGATACTACTATGGTTTCCAGCACCTGTTCTGGACATTAAAAAAATTAAACAACATTTATATTCTGTTTATACACAGTACTGATGTAAATGTCTTCTAAATATTAACTAATCAAGTCCTGCTAATAACACTATAAAATATCATTATTGCCATCTCTTCTCTGTAAGAAGGCAATTGAGGCCGAGAGAGGTTAGGTAACTTGACTTGTATCACACAGCTGGGAAACTGGAGAAGGGATTTACATTCAGTCTGGCTCCAGAGAAGGTAAACTGGTCAGTACACTCAGTTGCCTCTCTTCCTCAAAGTCCTAAACACTCAAACCAATGATCCTTCTACCACAATCCTCTGTCTCTTTCTTATTCCATTTCCCAACTGACTCCTGATACTCCTTGGGTATCTGATCACCCATACATAAAAGGAACAAAAGAGAACAGAAGCATTTCCAGACCATTTGAATATGTTGAAACAACTTCCACTGATTAATATACATTTATTTGATATGCATGTTGGGTAGAGGTAAGACAAGGAGAGAGTGATCAGAGAGAAGGAATACTGATGGTGTGAGTACTAACTCCAGTGATGACATTAATAGTTAACATTACTTTATTAAAAGCTTACCTTAATAAGCTTAGCCTGGTGCTATATAAACACTCTATACTCATGTAGATTATTGCAGGTAATCTTCATTACAACCTTTTGGGTAGATGCTATTTGTATTCTCATTTAACCGATGAGAAAATTGAGGCTGACAGGGGTTAACTAACTTGCCCAGTGCCTGCAGCTAGAAAATGACAAGAGTCAGGATTTGACTCCAGTCTGTGATCTACACACCTGGCCTCGTGGGGACCCAGTCAAGGTTCAAGCCTGCCCAGTGAGCCTAGGGGACTGAGAAGCACTCACATAAGCCCGATATAATCAAATGCCAGGAAGGACAACATCCCATCCCCTCCAATTTTACTCCTGAGATATGCCAGGACTATTTAGGCCAGGAGGTTACCCCTCCTGGCTTTGTTTAGGAACTTCATTTTGGGCCTTCTTCCATAATCTCAAGGCTTTAAGTAAATGAAAGGAATTGTGTATGTTGGTTGTTTCTATGTCTTTGCGTGTTATTTTTAATCGTGTGTGTGTGAAGGGGAGGTGGGTGTGAAGGGAAGGAGTAGTTTGGTTCAAATTCAACCGTAAAATTGCAAGAAACATCATTGAAATTTATAGTCAGGCCTCCACATCCATGGGTTCCACATCCACATATTCAACCAACTGTAGATTGAAAGTATTATCTTAAAATCCATAAAAAATAACAATACAACAATAAAAATAATATAAGTAAAAAAGACCAACACAGTATAAAACTACTTATATAGCATTTACATTGTATTGGGTATTATAAGTAATCTAGAGATGACTTAAAATATATGTAAGGATATGCATAGTTTAAATGAAAATACCAGGCCATTTTATATAAGGGACCTGAAAATTTATAAATTTTGGTACCCAAAGGGACGCTTGGAACCAATCCCCTATGGATATCAAGGGACAACTGTACTTTAATTGAGCCTTATTGCATAATTGCACTTCATCCATATTACCTCATTCAGTACCCCTGCAATGAACCGAATGTTTATGTCCCTCCTCAAATTCATATGTTGAAATCCTAACCCTACCAGGTCACAGTACAAGGAGGTGGGACATTTGGGAGGTGATTAAATTATGAGAGTGGAACCCTCATGAATGGGTTAGTGCACTTATAAGAGAGACACTCAGCCAGGAGCAGTGGCTCACCCTTATAATCTCAGCACTTTGGGAGGCCAAGGTGGGAGGATCCCTTGAGCCCAGGAGTTTGAGATCAGTCTGGGCCACATGGTAAAACCCCATCTCTACAAAAATACAAACATTAACTGGGCGTGTTGGTACATGTCTGTAGTCCCAGCTACTTGGGAGGCTGAGATGGGAAGATAACCTGAGCTCGGGAGGTCAAGGCTGCAATGAGTCGTGATCATGCCACTGCACTACAGCCTGGGCAACAGAGTGAAACCCAGTCTCTTAAAAACAAAAAGGCCCCAGAGGGCTTCCTTGCCCCTTTCACCACCTGAGAACACGTTGGGAAGACAGCATCTATGAACCAGGAAACTAGATCATTCATATGTTGACATCTATTCCCCCATATGATGCCACTGGGTGGTGGGGCCTTTGAGAGGTGATTAGGCCATGAAGATGGAGATTTCCTAAATGGGATTAGTACTGACATAAAAAGAGGCACTAAAGAGCTTGCTTTCTGTCTCTCTGCTCTGCACCAGGTGAGGACACAAAACGAAGACAGCTAACTGCATATCAGGAAGCAGGCCCTAACCAGATACCAGATCTGCCAGCACCTTGAGCTTGGATTTTTTTTTTTTTGAGATGGAGTCTCGCTCTGTTGCCCAGGCTAGAGTGCAGTGGCCGGATCTCAGCTCACTGCAAGCTCCGCCTCCCGGGTTCACGCCATTCTCCTGCCTCAGCCTCCTGAGTAGCTGGGACTACAGGCACCCGCCACCTCGCCCAGCTAGTTTTTTGTATTTTTTAGTAGAGACGGGGTTTCACCGTGTTCATCAGGATGGTCTCAATCTCCTGACCTCGTGATCCACCTGTCTCGGCCTCCCAAAGTGCTGGGATTACAGGCTTGAGCCACCGCGCCCGGCCTGAGCTTGGATTTTCCAGCCCCCAGAACTGTGAGAAACAAATATTTGTTGTTTATAACCCATCTACGACATTTTGTGACAGCAGCCTGGATGGACTATGATACTTCCCCACACTACTCGGCCATCCTCTTTTCTCCTCTTACAGATGAGAGAACTGTGATTTCAGAGATAACTAGTGCCTTGCTCAAGCTGCAGCATCTGTATCTGATGGGGCTGGTTTTCAAACCTAGTTCTTCTGCCTGGACATCCAGATATCGGCTATAACATGAACTGGCCTGTTGAGAACTGAGATATGAATCATTGTAAAAACAAGTTACTAACATTTAAAGAATGTGTACCCCAAGATTTCCACATGCAGCATCAGGCAGAGCCAGCAACACAGAAGCTGAAGGGTATTGAAAATTCATAGGAGGGGAGAGCCCCAAGGGTAATGCTGGAAATGGCCAGTGGTTGAGAGTACTGGGTTTGTGAATAACCCTGTCCATTTCATCTAAGACAATGGCCATGTGAC
The DNA here is from genome assembly GCF_000951045.1 of Mandrillus leucophaeus. Classification (NCBI taxonomy): domain Eukaryota; kingdom Metazoa; phylum Chordata; class Mammalia; order Primates; family Cercopithecidae; genus Mandrillus; species Mandrillus leucophaeus. The sequence continues at coordinate 1,176,831 of NW_012107675.1, forward strand.
TCTATGGACCTCCCTATGAGAGACATGCTATATGTGAGTATCATTCCACCCTCAGTGGATCAAAACAGCATAGTGGGCACTCAGTGCTTACTTACTGCCTATATCATCAGTTTGCAAGTCAACTTCTCACTTCAACATTGTTATGGGCCATTCTCTTGTTTCTCCCCCAAACTCATATGTTGAAGCCCTAATCCCCAGGTACCTCAGAATGTGACTATATTTGGAGATATGGCCTTTAATGAGGTGATTAAGTTAAAATGACATCCTGATAGTGGGCCTTAATCCAGTCTGACCAGTGTCCATGTAAGAAGAGAAAATTTGGACACTCAAGAGACACAGGTACCCAGAAGAAAGACCCCATGAGGACCCAGAGAGAAGGTGGCTCTCTGTAAGCCAAGCACTGAGGCCTGAGGCCTGGAACAGATCCTTCCCTTGTGGTCCTCAGAAGAAACCAATGCTGTAACACCTTGATCTTGGACGTCTAGCCTCTAAAACAGTGAGGAAATAGATTTATCTGACTTAAGCTACCCAGTCTGTGGTATTTTGTTATGACAGCCTGAGCAAACTAATACAGACATAAAATTTAATAGCCTCAAAATTTGATTTTAATGTTTAGCCAGAGCTCGGGCATTTAAATGTGAAATATTTTAAAATGCTTCAACATGTCCCCAACTAGGATGGAGATTCTTCCCTGCCCTTTCTTGAAGTTCTGAGCATTCCATTTGTCCAGCTGACTTCTAAAAGTTCTACAAGTGCTCCCTGTTTCATTTGATACAGACTACTTTTCCCCTCAGGCAGGTTTTTAAATTAAACACTTTCCTAAGTTATCTGGCATATTCCCAAATAATGTATTTGACATTTCAATGCAAATTGCAAGTGAATATTTAGTAGCAATCCCACATCCTGAAACTCAATTACTGTCTTGTGAAGGAGAAGAAAAGGAGAACTATGACAACTGAGGCTCATCACGAAATAAGATTGGATTTTCGAGTCTCTATGACAACAGAATATGTGGACTCTCTTTTTCAGAAAAAAACTTTCAAGTGTCTAAATCAAATTTATTTTCTTTCAGTAAATGTTTATTGAGCACTTAGTAGGTGCTAGGGGCAAGCATATAATATTTTAATGTAGCTGTTATGGCAATGGAGGGATTGGGATTAGGCAAATTTGATTTGATCTTGGAGTCATTTAAGTTAGAAACAAAATATTGCATTTAAAAACTCCAATAATGTTTGCAGTAGACACTCCATTCCTTATCTTTCCTTTTTGATGAACACAGGATGAAGAGAAAGACACCAGTGACCCAGGGACAGAGTGGAGTTGAGGGGTGCGGGAACAATTTCTAGAATGTTTGGTGATGAGGAACTTCACATTTTGACTGAAGCCTGTCAAAACAGCCACCATGTTATACTGGAGATAAGACAATGCATAATATTGACCTCCCATATGGCCCTTAGAATCTGAAAGATATTGTCACCCTGTGAATCCACTCATTTGAGAGGCACGAATTCAATTTTAATTAAAATAGGAGAAAAGAAGAGACAGAGGAAGAATGTGACATGCTTTATGAGATACGATTACCAGGGCCTTCATTCCTTTTTATAATCAGGGTGGAGTACTACTGCTTCCGGAAAGGGGATGTGTGTGAGGGAAAGGATAGAGAGCAGGAACCACAACTGCAACCATTTCATGCTTTAGCAGTCAGTAGGGACGTACCATCCTAGGCATACCCACTGCTTATCCTAAAGTCAGAAAAAGATACAAGAGCAATTAGATAACACAGAGCATCCTTGAGTGCTACTGCTGACATGTTCAGAGACATGTTTCTTATGGAGTTGCCACAAATGGTAGGTTGAGGCTTGGAACCTACCATTTTTCACCCTGTTTTAGGTGAACAAGCATTATTCAGAAGCCCTGATTTATCCTCAATGCATTTACCTGATAAAAGGTCATGAAAAAAAGGTAGCAAGATTTTCCCCCCAAAAAGAGCTGCTACTTATAAATAGTTGTAGGATTTTAGAAAGGACATTCTTCCCATTCTACAAGTATATGATGACCTTCAAGTATGCCTGAGGATTTATAGTCCAGGTTTTTATCATCTCTGTAGAATGAACTTAGTTTCACTAGCAATTACTAATGAATTATTGGCATTGTTTCCTTCCCTTGAATTGCACAGTAGCTATTTCCTAAAGTTTAAATAACTTCTCCCAGCCCATTAAGTTAGTTGTCTAAGGTCTGGAATTTATTTTTTAAAAGAGGTTCATTTATGAAGAAATACTACAAAATAAACATTCAAATGCCTATGATAATTATAAAAAAATAAAAAGCAAATCATCTTAGAATCAACATTGAAAGTCTTTTAACTTCTCTTACAATCTACACCATTTGAATCTACTCCGCTGGTAAAAAAAATAAAATGAAAAGCAAAATCCCTCCAAGTACTCAAATAGTTATATTTCACAACAATTGTAATGGCAGCCCCATTTCATATCAGATTTAGGATTGACATTGCCAAAAAGCATGGTCCATAAAATCATTTCAGTTTTATGCTCAATTCAATAAGTCAATGAATGGCAAAAGACTCCGATTTCCCAAGTCAGCAGTCTCGTTACTTACGCTGATAGTCATAAGTTCATGTGGATTTAGGCAGAAAACGTCCCTTTTAATAAATAGCTCTATGATCCAGATGCTTAATCTCTTTCCCTACGTGGAAAGGTGCTCCTTTTTTACTGCACAGACCTCAATCTAAATCGACACTAGATTTTTTTTTTTTTTTAAATTAAAGTACAGTCAATACCAATGGAAGGCAGCAGGGACCAAGATAACCTCAAAAGGCAGCTAATCCAAAATGTGTTTAGCTTTGGCTAAATGGAGATTTAAAATGGATAAGCTGGGAGCTGATCTGATCACAATCCCCAGCTACATACCCAAGCATTTCTTTTTCAGTCTTAAAATCATCCATTGATTCCAACTAAGAAACTAAAGCCAAGCCAGTAAGCAGTTAGCCTATTCCCAAAGAGTGCATCAATTCTACAGCTTATGGGAAGGATGCTAATCAACAATAGCAGGTGTCAGTTACTCTAACAGCTTCTGTTCCTCAAGTGCCACCGGATTCATGCACACTCTGCGCCATTTCAAACTCACAGTACAGTTTGTTCTTCTGTGACACTTTAAGTAGACCAAAGGCAGGGAAAGTATAATTTCCATTTCTTGAGACAGACCGAGAAAACAGACACATCTGGCCAAATATGACAAACCCATTCTAACTCCCTAACCTCCTTAGGCAGAAAATGTAGGGTTAAGCATTGCAAACAGAGATTTTGCAATGGTAAGTGAAAGCCTATTAATAGACCAAACTGCGTAAACATCATCATTTAGACCTTGGAAACACATTACTGACATAAACCTGAAAAGGTTATGAAGACGCTGCCATTTAGCAAAATAAAATAAACATGTACAAATGATTATAATTTATTAATCTTGCTTTCTCTTCCAAAAGTAAGGCAGCAGAGGAAACTGACATGATACCCAATCCCACTATCGCTGTGTAAGGAAGTTGTTCGATGTGTGCGTTTGGGAGGAATTGGGAGTGGAAGAAGCCAAGTACAGAGAAAATACATAATTGAATGAAATGCCTGATAAAAGTGTAAGGTGTGTACACAAAAAGAAAGGAAAATGAAAGTGAAAAGATGAATTGAAGTGTAGGAAATTAACGGCATTTAAATGAAATAATGGAGCTTCACTCTCTAGAAGCAGCTGGGGAGCACTTGATTCGTTGCAATCTGCTTTTTCAGACTAATATATAATAATGGCTAATATGTACTAGGCACCTACAAAGGGCCAGGCACAGTCTCTTTGCTTTATGTGTCTGAATTTACTTCCTCTGCCCAGGGACTCAGTGAGGCAGGTTAACATATGACACTCACCTTACAGTGCCAGAGGCAGCAGGTATGGTGGCTCACACCTGGAATCCTAGCACTCTGGGAGGCAGAGACAGGTGGATAACCTAAGGTCAGGAGTTTGAGACCAACCTGGGCAAAATGGTGAAACCCCATCACTACTAAAAACACAAAAATTAGCTGGGCATGGTGGCACGCACCTGTAGTCCCAGCTACTTGGGAGGCCGAGGCAGAAGAATTGCTTGAACCCTGGAGGTGGAGGTTGCAGTGAGCTGAGATGATGCTACTGCACTCCAGCCTGGCAATAGAGCAAGACTCTGTCTCAAAAAAATAAGTAAATAAATAAATTTTAAACGTTCTCACCACAAAAAATAAGTATGTGAGGTGATGGATAAGTTCCTTAGTTTGACTGAATTACTCCACAATTTAAATATGCATCAAAACATCACACCGTACCCCATCTAGATTTACATTATTTGTTGATTAAAAATAAAATAGGTATAAGTATTAAAAATCATTTGGCACAGTGTTTGGCACATAGTAAGAGTTCAATTTATTACCATTATTGTTATTTTTGTAACTATTCTTTGTTTTTTCTGTTGGTTTTGTTGTTGTTGTTGTTTTGGTTTTTTTTGAGATGGAGTCTTACTCTGTCACCCAGGCTGGAGTGCAGTGGTGCGATCTCTACTCACTGCAACCTCCGCCGCTTCCCGGGTTCAAGTGATTCTCTTGCCTCAGCCTCCCAAGTAGCTGGGATTACAGGCACGTGCTACCACGCCTGGCTAATTTTTGTATTTTTGGTAGAGACAGCGTTTCACCATGTTGGCCAGGCTGGTCTCGAACTCCTGACCTCAGGTGGTTCACCTGCCTTGGCCTCTCAAAGTGCTGGGATTACACATGTAAGCCACCATGCCCAGCCTGAACCACTGAGCCTGGCCTCTTCTTTGAACATTTGTCAGTGTTGAAGATTGGTACACCTAGCTGTGTATGCCATCACCAAAAATGGCATTATATTTAACACTTTGCTTCCATAACTGGATGCAGTTGAATTGTTAATTTTAAAGTAACTGTTAATTCTATCAACGTTATGGGTGCACATAGCTAAAATCAAGTAATGGTGAACGGCTCATAACAAAAAGAACCTGTTCTTGTTCACTATGCCCACCTTCCTCTGCTAGTTCTAAATGTGTTTGCTGTTTCCTGTGCCACTTACCTCCATGTTTCTAAATAATACGCTTTTATTTCTATTTTCGATTTATCAGTTTAGTTAAAATAGCCTTCCATTGTAAAGGGCCACCTTGTCTAAGATCATGATCCCTCCGGTCTTAGTTATGACGCCTCATGCATTAGCACACACCATGACAAAATACAATAAACTGGGTAGTTTCGACAACAGATATTTGTTTCTCACTGTCCAAGATCAAGGTGATGGCAGATTGGAGATTCAGCCCCTGGTGAGGGCTTTCTCCCTGGCTTGCAGATGGTCATCTTCTTGTGTCCTCACATGATGGACAGAGACAGCTCTCATGTCTGTTTTTTATAAGGGCTTCAATCCCATCATAAGATCCCCACCCCGATAAACTCATCTAACCCTAATTATCTCCCAAAGTCCCCACCTCCAAATACCACATTGGGGATTAAGGGCTTCAACATAAGAGTTTTGGGGAAATACAAACATCCAGTCTATAACATCTCCCTTGCTCAGCTCCAATGACTGGTAGATTCTGGGGGTATAAAGGCCCAAATACTTTGATTTCAGGCAGTACCACTCTGGGGGGCCATCCAGCTCTAGAGGGAGATTTTTGTTGTAACTGCATCAACATCACAATTCAACTCCTCCCCCTGCCCTATCCTGCGCCCTTCTTCCTCCACAGGTGTTGATCTTTAAGACAGGTACTTCTCAGTAAACTTCCTGCACAGTGTTTCTTACAGGGAACCCAATCTCAGATATTGTTGTAGACTTTCTGTCATGGTAGTGAATCTAGCATACATGCACCCTTCCCTTCTAATCCTCTCAGTATAGTTATGTAACAACTTTTGGTTAAACAGTCACCATTATATCACTATAACAATGAAATACTGCTCACTGCTGAGCTAAATAGCATCCTATTATTACCATTCCTTTCTCATATATATTTTGTTTTGTCTTACAATTAATAAAGCTACTGTTTGTTCATCTGCTTAGTTTCTACAAACTTTACTTTCTCCCAGTAAGTCAATGGATCTGTCAAAAGACTCAATAAATTTTGCAGATCTCGTACTTAGTAACTATTCTAGCAACTCTATTTGGCTATTCGATAATTCTCTCCTGCAGCTCTTTACCCTCCTGCTCTCATAGATACTTATTGCTCTACACAAGTGTCATTCTGTCAACTCTCTTTATCATTTTTCTGTCAGGACCTTGATTTCACAAATCCCATATATGTATCTTTCTTGGCTTATTCCTTTGTTTTGCTGGAGCCTATTCTTTAATAACGTTCTCTAAGACGTGGGCGGTTTATTTTGGAAGTACTTCCACATTTGTTTTTCTTTAATTACATGTTATTGATACTATGCCTGGGCATAAAACTGTTGGCTAAAAACCACTTTTTCTCCAAATTTTTAAATTTTCTTTTATCCGATGTTAGCAAAAAGTCAAAAGTCATTCTAATACTCTTTTTTTTGGGTATGAATGGCTCATTTTCTCTTGAAGTTTAAGAAAATTATGTTTTATTCCTGGTGTTTTGAAATGTGATGTGTTGGGTTAGTCTATTTTTTATTCGTTGGGCTAGGTGCTTGGTGGGCCCATTTAATTTGGTTTGTTGTGTTCTTTTCTGATCTAGAGAGAATTTTTCTTCATTATACCTGATAATTTTCTCATTGTTTCCTCTTACTTCCCAGGAATTCCTTAAATTGGAGACAATGAACTTCTCATATTGATCTTATAATTCTGCTTTCTATTTATGTTCTCTTTTTTCCTACTTACTAGAAGATTTCATTCATTATTTATGTCCCAATCCTTTTTTCCTGTTTTTTTTTTTTCTTCCATTGCTTACTGCATTTTAAATTTTCAAGCATTGTCTTAGTCTCTGTTTCTTTTTTAGAGATTCCTGCTTTCATGGGCATATTCCTCATATATTTGTATATATTAGAGATTTTTTTCTTACGTTTTCTTCTGCTCCATGAAAAATCCTGTTTCCTCCAGGTGTCAATTTGAGGCTTTCCTAAAATGCTGCGTGATTCTTGACTTTTTATTCTTAACATTTACAACTGAGGTTTTTCACTGTTTATCCTTGGATCTCACTTTAGCCTTCAACTGGTGTCTCTGCATTTCTCTGGAGAAAAGAGTTCCAGTATCCTCCAGGGAGGATGAGTTGGGGAGAAGACCTGATGTACATCTGTTGTGCAGCTTTCCTGGCAAAGCCTCTCTCTTCAGCCTGTGCCTCACCACAGCCTTCAGCAGTTCCAGTGTCCCTAGGTAAAGTTCCAAGGAGCATGCTGACTCATTTCTTGGTGATAATGTCCTCTGCAGGCTAGGTGGAAATTTCTTCTGCTCTGATAAATTAATTACCATCTGCTTCCTTGCTTCAGTAATGTTTGTTAAAAGATTTTTCCACTGTTGCCTTTTCTCTGGCTCTTTTTGTCCTTGTGAATTAACATATTTTGGCTTTTCTTAATGCACATTAGGTAGCTTTGAAGAGGGAGAAAATACAAGTATGAGCACACTGTCATTTTTAAGTAGAAGCCCTATAAGATGTTTTATTTCCAAATATGCATTTATCATTTCACATGTCTTTATGATCAAGAATTCTTTCTAACACAAGAATTTAGCCTCTCTATAAAATGAGAGTCTTCATTCATAGAACTTTGAGAAAATGGTTCATTCCTCATACAGAGCTAACAAAGGAGAGTTCATACTTTGAAAAACAGAAGAAAAAGAAAAGAAAAAAAACCAAGATTTCCAAGGTAGGGAGTCATAGCTTTTTTGTAAAACTCAGTAAAATTTTTAAAATGTGTTCTTAAATATACCTTTCTTTACAGAGCCATTTATTAGCTTAAAAATGCAAGCAAAATATACATTGTACATTTTGTACATAGAGCATAGAGCAGACAAGCTTGGGCAAAGAATCTTGACATGTATTGTTCTATGAAGCAAATCTCTCCAGAGATCTATAGATTATAAACTGTAAATGTTACTATTCTGTGAAAACTTAGTGCCAGCAGAGAGATATCAAACCACCACGCATACAAAGAGAAAGCAAAAGTCCAATCTTAACATCAAAGGCAATCAGCTAATAATTTAATGGACATGGTTACATGATTAAATTGTATCCATGTACAAGACATGCAAACAGAAAAAAAGAAATGGCGCCATGTGATGAAATAGAGCCTTTCTTTTAAAATCTTGTTCAAAATATTGCTCTGTTTTTATATATAAGAAAAATGGGTATAAGAGAAACTCAGATGGGAGGACTGAAGAATATGGGATGTATTTGGGACATTTAACTCATCTCTTTGGCAGAGTTACTACCTTTCTAGACGTAATGACTTTTGTAAATTATTGAAACTTCCAGCCTTGTAGTAATGATTTGGTAATAAGTCCAAATGTATCACGGCATGAGAGGACATCAAAACATTACACTGAGTGTTAAATGTTATCGTCTGGTCCAGAAATTATGTCAGTCAATAACATCTGTTGGAAATAATTATCCTGCATTTCAGGTGCAAAATGATGAAATATTCTGGGGAAGATTAAATACAAACTTTACATTTATTTGTTGTAAGAATTGAATAATAATCTTAAAAGTAAGAGTAGAATGCTACTAGATGTGGTATGATTAAGGGCAGACCCATCTCTGGCTTCTGGCTTGTCAGGTTTATGTGTTCATTTTATTGCACTGGTATGAAGCCTGATCTGAGAGCTCAGATAATATGTACATTATAGAACTTTGGATATTTATAATCGGAAATTCGTGGCTTCATCCATAAATACTAGTTAACATACCTGAGTTATTTATGAAATATGCTTCTACTTTGCATTGTATACCAGAATCACTTTTCTTCCCCCTACATTTTAGCAATTTGCCCATTGGGACTTAAGGGCTTTTCTGTTTTTGGGTAAGAGCACTTACAGAAATCTCTCTCAAAAATAAAGTACTCCGTCTCTGCGTGCATGTGTGCACCCAAGTCAGGACTAGAGGAAGTCAAGTTACACATTCATTTCAGGTGCAAATCTCAGTAATCAAGATAAATAATATTTTAATATAATGCTTTAAAAATCAATATTGTGGCTCATGCCTGTAATCCCAGCACTTTGGGAGGCCAGGGCGGGCGGATCACAAGGTCAGGATATCGAGACCATCCTGGCCAACACAGTGAAACCCCATCTCTATTAAAAATACAAAAAATTAGCTGGGCATGGTGGCAGGTGCCTGTAGTCCCAGTTACTGGGGAGGCTGAGGCAGGAGAATGGCTTGAACCCAGGGGAGGCAGAGCTTGCAGTGAGCCAAAATTGCGCCACTGCACTCCAACCTGGGCGACAGAGCAAGACTCTGTCTAAAAAAAAAGAAAATCAAGATTAATGCAAAAAACACTATGTGGCATAACAACTAAAGGTAATGTAGTCTGGAACAGAAAAGGACATTATGTAAAAACAAGGAAATATGAATAGAGCATGGACTCTGGTTAATTAAAAAAATCCACGATGGGCCAGGTGTGGCGTGGTGGCTCACACCTGTAATCCCAGCACTTTGGGAGGCCGAGGTGGGCAGATCATGAGGTCAGGAGTTCGAGACCAGCCTGGCCAACAAGGTGAAACCCTGTCTCTACTAAAAATACAAAAGCAATTAGCTGGGCATGTTGGCGCATGCTTGTAGTCCCAGCTACTCAGGAGGATGAGGCAGAAGAATAGCTTGAACCCGGGAGGTGGAGGTTGCAGTGGGCCGAGATTGTGCCACTGTACTCCAACCTGTGTGACAGAGTCAGACTGTCTCAAAAAAAAAAAAAAAAAAAAAAAACCACGATGAAAAAAATACCAAAATTTTAAATAAAGACAGTCTGTATCCATCTTTATTTTCACTTTTGCATCAGACTCCAATATAGCTTGGCATGGGGCATTGGTATGTATTTGTGTATCTATTTCTCAAGCTTTTTTTGTTTTGTTGTAGGTCCAAAAATAAACAAAAACGTAGCTATAATTTCCAATTTCTGCATTGTACAAAAGTTATTAAATCCTACCAATGAATACTATTATTTGTCTAAATAGTTTATAAACTGCTCAGCTACAGATCAAACTCCCTGAACACAGGAAATAGCTTATGTTTTACTGTACCCACCGTATCACCTAAAACTTCAATATTTTACATGAACTACTCAATACATATTTCGACTGATAGGGGAGTAGAGTGAAAGGACTAAACCGGAAATAAGGAGCCCTAAGCTCTGCTTCGGGTTCTGCTACTATTTCAGGCACGGCATTCAATATCACTGAGGCTCAGGGATATCATTTGTTAAATTGGTTGAGTTACACAACGATCTCTAAAGCTCCACTACTTTTAAGAGTTTATAGATTTGTAAATGTTTTTAATTTACTTTTTTACTAACAGCAATTAATTAAGGAAATCATATTAAAGAAAACATGACAACATAAAAGAATGTAATAATTGGTTTTGGGCCAGGCATGGTGGCTCATGCCTGTAATCCCAGCACTTTGGGAGGCTGAGGCGGGTGGATCGCCTGAGGTCAGGGGTTCGAGACCAGCCTGGCCAACATGGTGACACCCCATCTCTCCTAAAAATACAAAAATTAGCTGGGTGTGGTGGTGCACACCTTTAATCCCAGCTGCTCAGGAGGCTGAGGCATGAGAATCGCTTGAACCCAAGAGACAGAGGTTGCAGGGAGCCGAGATTGCACCACTGCACTCCAGCCTGGATGACAGCGAGACTGTGTCTCAAAAATAAATAAATAAATAAATAAATAAAATAATTGCTTTTGCCACTGTTATTCATTTGATATCATAAAAAATGGGACTAAAAATACATTATCATAGAACCCATGAGTTCTTAGTGAGGAAAAAGCTGAATATTGAATTTTAGCTACAGTTGAGATGGACAAATATACTTCTGGCACCCAAAATTCATACTGTAAAACGAATTTCCTATTAAAAATGTAAAAAAAGCCCAGGCACGGTAGCTCACATCTGTAATCCCATCACTTTGGAAGGCTGAGGCTAGTGTGTCACCTGAGGTCAGGAGTTCAAGACCAGTCTGACCAGTATGGTGAAACCCCGTCTCTACTAAAAATACAAAAGTTAACCAGGCATGGTGGCGAGTGCCTGTAATCCCAGCTACACGGGAGGCTGAGACAGGAGAATCACTTGAACGTGGAGGTGGAGCTTGCAGTGAGCCGAGAACTTGCTACTGCACTCCAGCCTGGGCTACAGAGCAAGACTCCATCTCAAAATAGTAAAAAATAAAAAAAGTTGTTTTATTACCAGGCGTTCTACAAAAGCTTACTTTTTAACCCATGATTGATCTGATATAAATAATCTTTTAGAATCCAGCACATTTGTAAAAATTATTCTACAGAGAGAAATAAAGTTCTAAAGTTAGCATATATGTTTTGAAATATAACCTTTATTATATAATAATTACATTATAATTAACTTCAGGTTTTTTTTAGAGAGAATTCTATACAGCACTGAAAAATATTACAAAAATTATATTTATTTGTCCTATCAAAGCCCATACCTTGGTGTATATACCTTAGTCTCTTTTATTTAAATTTCTCTAGTAATGCCGTATTTGGGCCATGAAATCCTAATTTCTGGATTTCACAATGAAACAGAATAATGACAATTACCGTTCATTTCCAATAAGCAAGTTCACAACACCGAAAAAAGTTAACATAACATTCAGTAGTATGTTGTAGGCCTTGTAGGGTATATATTATCATTCAGTCTTGTGGAAATGAAAAATATTAAAGTTGAAATTAAGTTAAAAGTTTGAGTCAAAAATTATTTTTTAATGAAGTTTACTTCCCCACAAAGATACAAAGTAAAAGCTCTAAAGGATTTTAATTAGAGAATTGTTAAGAAGTTATTTATAAATAGAATAAAATGCTAAAGAAGCTTTAAATGAATTTTACATGTATGAAAACTGATAAAAGAATTTTAAAGGAGTTTTAAATGTATTTTACATTATTTCCTGCAGGTAGGATGAATGTTATTTTTGTGCTTTATTTGAATTCAAAGTAATTTATTTGTCAAATTGTCTCTTCCTCACTCCTCAAAACAGAAAGATAAATGTATCTGTACCTATTTTTAAAAATTTTGTTTCCACAAATTCTAATTGAGAAGAGGTCAATAGAAGACTAGAAATCATGAAGGAGGTAGATTAACACAGAAATTTAATCAAATTGAATGTAGAAGTTTAGGCAAAGCCAAACCATCTCAGATCATTTCTAGATACTGACATGGCTGCCTACACTGTCTCATTTACCTACATTCATGTGACCTTGTAAAGAGTGAAAAACAATCACTTAAATTCAACATCAGTGTTCTCAATATCATAAAAATGAACATCCCTCTTTGCGTGTGTTCTCACTGGCAATTCAAGACGCCTCAAAAATGAGAAACCATAGCAAGTAACTTGTAAAGTGCTTAAAATGGCAGCTAGTTTTATGATCTAGTGAGCCAAAACCCATAGCTCTGGCTCAAGTTGGTTTGCTGAATTCGTTACTTCCTTTTATGCTACAGATTTTAAAAGTTACTACCTTACCAAATAATGGGTCATTTTCCATGACAGTCAAAAAAAAATAATCAGACATAAGCTTTTGGATGGTCATGGCAATTTTAGTTATGCTGTGCTTTCATACAAAATTATTGTTAGGAGACATCCAAACATATACCTCAATTGTCCATTGCGGCTAGGCAGATGGTGGTAGAAGGGAGACCTGTCATTTAAATGAGGCACCATTTTCATCAATATGCTCACTGGTTATGAAGCAAAGATAAGCTACATCTGAGTCATTACTTTCTGGCCTAGGATATAAAAAATGATGCATTAATCTATGTAGCTCCAAACTAGATCCTTTTTATAATTCTGTATGTTTACATGAAAAAGCTGCATTGTGTCATTTATAATTGAGCCATGCAGAAAGATCAGACACAATCCTATTTATTTTCTTCAATTCTGAGCTCCATTTTACACAATGAATTCATAGGGAAGAGTGTAGATATGGGATTTTCATGAGGTTGTACTTAATTCAGGAAGCATGTGCTTTGAGAATTTACATATTCTGTATAATATTGTAAAAAAATGAAATTGCATTTGAGTCTATTTTTTCCAAACTCTATTTGTGCTTTGGTCCTAAAGAAAGACCACACAGAAGGCTTAGACATAATTCACATAGGATACACTGATTATTCCATTTTGAAATCATGCTGCCAAATAATGACCTCACTTCATTGACTGCAGATAATTTTCCCATTACTCCTGCCTTGGGAACCTAGACTTTAAGAAATAATTGTTTATTCTGAAGTTGGCAGTTTTTATTTTTGGTTAAAAATTATTATGTATATGTATATATAATTAATAAATATATAAAAATAATATATGTATGTTATACATATTAGGTATATACACATATATATTTATCTTATCTTACCAATAAGGACAACAAATTCTTCTTTTGAGATATTAATGCTATCAGACCATTATCAAAACCAAACAAGAGTTATTGGCCAAAAGGAGTGTGCCCTGGCCTGTACTAGACACAGCTGTAGTTCAGTTGGCCCAGCATCTAGGCCCCATCTGTAAGGCTTGGATGCTTGGTGACACTGGCCAGTCTGAAGCCTATTTAAAGAAGTCTGAGAAAGCGAGGCCGACAGATGGTGAAGCAATACAGTAATGAGGAAAATTTAGCTTATGGTGATTTCTTCTGCCTTCCAAGAGGGTGTTGCAACTACCAAGTAACACTCCATAATGGGCATCTATCACTCAGAGGCATGCAAACATTTGTGCTCATCCATAAAATATCAGTTAAGGTGTACATACATTTCACCATATGTAAACAGAACACAACATATGGCTAATATGACAATTAGCAATATGCATTGCCCACTGCAGTTACTAAGTGATTTTAATTCCATTGCTTAGCTCCTACCCCATTCCTCTCTCAAGGAGGTTTTGTTGTTTTTTTAAGTTTTGTTTTTTGGTTTTTGTGACTCAGCTTAAGTGAAACTAAAAGTATTAGAAATAATGGATTACATCCAATGCAGAATAAATATTAAGATGACCTTCTTTTAGAGTATCCCCCATTCTTACAGAGTACTCTTCTTTCAGAGTAGCCCAAAGTACTTCTTTCAGAGTACCCCCAACAGGAGGAGGGAAGGAACCGAAGCAGGCCGGTATGCTGGACCCCAGGAAGTGAGGTCAGATCACTTCAAGGAGTTGGATTTAATCCCAACTGCTAGTAAAAGATGCTGATGATTTTGACTTCGGGGAAGGTATACCCTGACTCGATTTCCATTTTAAGGCTCTCCTTCTTCCACTTGCTGGGTAGAGGATCGGTTAAAGAAGATTAGAAAGCCAATGGCAAGGAAACAGATTAGGAGACTGCTGTATCTTACTGCGAAATGAAAACTCCAGCTCAGCGCTGAAATATCAAAACATCTGCAACATCACTGATAGGATGGGCAGACAAGACGGCACCAGCCACGGTTGCTAGCTCTCCCTGGCATGCCTCATTTCTTTATGAAGTTGCTTTTTGTGCCTTAAATCTCAGTGCCATTATGATTTATGACCACATGCAATCTTTTAAATTAAGATTTGTTTGATTGTCTGTTTCTATTAAGGTGACCATAACAGCAATTTTCCTTTTCCAAACAAATATTTTGCAGAGCGCTGCAACTCAAGAGTCTGTGTATGGATCATGACAGTGATTAATTTCTGTCGCTAAATTCTTTAGTTTCTATAACTAATTTAAGATAGCTGCCACTTTTTAATAACCAAAGGATATAAATCCAGTGGGGTATTTTTTTCCTAGGTAATTGATATAACATCTTCATATTAGTGACTATAAATTATGGCTCTGTTACCCCATTCTGTCACCCAGTAAGGCTTCTCAAAGTATGCACAACCCAGGCTGTGGCTGTGCTGTGGTGCATACAATTTTTCCTAAACAACAAATCGTAGAAGCAAATACTGTCTAAACCAATAATTTAAGTATGATTTCATTCAGTTGAATGAAAAACTCACTAGGCTTGCAATGCTACTTTGTTTACCGATTTGTTTTAAAGGTTAGTGTTAAACAAGTTAAAGAATTCACTCTCTTAGGTAGAACCAATATTAAGATTGGAAAGGGGAAATACCGTTTACTTATTTATTTATGTATTTATTGATTTATGTATTCATTTATTTTAGACAGAGTCTCACTCTGTCGCCCAGGCTGGAGTGCAGTGGCCGGATCTCAGCTCACTGCAAACTCCACCTCCTGGGTTTACGCCATTCTCCTGCCTCAGCCTCCCGAGTAGCTGGGACTACAGGCGCCCGCCACCTCGCCCAGCTAGTTTTTTGTATTTTTTAGTAGAGACGGGGTTTCACCATGTTAGCCAGGATGGTCTCGATCTCCTGACCTCGTGATCCGCCCGCCTCCGCCTCCCAAAGTCCTGGGATTATAGGCGTGAGCCACCGCGCCCAGCCTACTTATTTTATTTGACCAAAAAAATTAAGTTTCCAAAATATCCTTAATTAGTAAGTAGAAAAATAAAATCCCTTAAAATTTCCAAGGATTAAAAAATTCCCAACTTTGATGACTAATTTCTTCTAAGTGAGCGCAATTCCTCTCAGTGCATTTAAACATTGCTTCCCTAAACACATCCACAGACACCTATGACTCTTCAAGGGAATCAATCTATTGCTATGATACAAACACCAGCAGAAAACTGAAGTACCAGAACTGATGCCAAATGTATAAATGACTTTTGGATTAAACCAGTGTTGGCTTATATCTGACATAATTCTGTCTCTTAACCAAATAGAGTGGGAAGGGGTTCTAACTGGCCTCAAAATGGCATCCAAACTGCTCAGAAAGAATGAGGACATCTGTGAGTATTTATACTCATAAAAACATGGCAGTCCATTCTTAGATCAAGGAATCCCAGCTGCAAATGAATGAGGGTCCCTGAAATGATGTTGTCAACCCCTCTCAGCCACTGGCAGCACAGACACCCCTATAGTAGCACCCTGAATACTTATATATAACTGTAATTGATTACATTTAACTTTATATGATTTGTAGATCAATGATGACTGCATGTTTATGCAAAGTGTCTCTGTAAAGAAATGAGACTAATTTTCTTCTTGAATAACTTGTGAAGACAGACAGAAGAGCAATCACATTGCAGCAAGAATCTATGGCAGCGTGTTTCAACAGTATTTCCAAGTTCAGCCAGTCAACTGTCATATGCTAACAGCTGCAGTGAATATTGCTTTATGTCGGAACAAAAATGGGTGATCACTTAAAGTAAAAAATTAATGTGGAGTTCTATGTGATAAATCTTCAACATATCCACCTGACATGCTAAAATAAGCCTCTGGGAATGAAAGGATGTTGAAAGCCACAATTCTAATGCCAACAAACTTTTTTAAACGGTTGTGGAAGATGTTTATATTGCTACATGACATGACTATCTGATCAGTCTCTGAGATTCATTCATAAAAATGGTGAAAACATTAAAGATTTAGTTCATTTAATTAAGACACAAATGGTGGCTACAGACTTATACTAAAGGAAGGAACAAATAACAGCGTGAGTGCAGGGCTGATAAGGACATGAATGTCCATTCAGTCCAGCCTTCTCTATTTACAGATAAGGAATCTAAGACCGAAATCAAATGACTCCTGAATGGTAAAATTAAAATTGACTTGTTCTGAAAGTAACTATGTTGCTAGAAAAATTTCTACAAAACTTGTGCTGTGCATTTTAGGTGACAAAAGAAAACATTCAGATGGATCATTTTCTTTCGTCTTCCAAAAAAAGCAGCTTAAAAATCACTTTTTAAACATTTTTAATATTTCTTGTAACATAATCTAGATGCAAAATGCTTAATGTACTTACTGGAAAACTCCAACATCCCCAGGATCCAAATCAAATTATAATTTGATTTGAACACCAAGATTTCTTTTTTGCTATCTGGTTTTGTTGAAGTAGCAAATCTTGATTTCTATGTATGCTGCGTATTGTATTAATAGCACAAATCAGTTTTAATATATCTCAAATACTCAAGGAATCTTATATGACACAAATACATTGACTAAGATTAATGGTGGTCTTCTTTATTACAGCAACTTTTTGACTGTAAACATTGTTTTTTGTTTTTTTTTTTTAAACCTGATGTTTAGCTTTCTGATTGTAGATCTCACTCATCAGACATGGCTACAAATGATTTTTGGTTATTTCCAAAATTCTGGCAAATGACATGCATTATCCTCCTTTGATAATACTAAAAAATGCAATATAGGCTCTAAAATGCTCTTGAGAAATGGCCTTGTTATTAGATAAGTTTATATTTTCTGTGCAAGGAGTCTATTTTGAAATGAAAAGCATTCATTTTTGAGATTAAAAATGTTAGTTTTAGAAGTCAGTAACATAACATATATTTTATAATTAAACATCTTTATTATATTAGCCCCCTTTTTACAGTTTAATTATGAACTCTGAAGAAGCACTGTATTTCCTCTTACGGCTCTCCATGGTCCCTGGCAAAATGAGATGTTCTGTATACAGCCTGCATTCAGTAAGAGTTGCTACAATGATCTTGAACTCCTCTAGGTTAAGTTCTATTCCCCAAATCTGGAACTGCATGAAATTAGTATCAGTAGTGGGAAAGTCTTGGCTTAAATACCACTGACCCAAGCAAGCCTTTTCCATAATGGAGGAAGTGAGGATAATAATGGAGGAAGTGAGGATAATATATCTGAATTGCACAGTTAGAAGATAATGGTTTGGCTTTCATATATGTACAGAAAATTCATTTTAGACAAGCAGTTTTACATTTTCCCACTTTCTAGAAAACAAAGAGACACATCAATATGAGTACCATTGACAGTGGTTGCCATATGTGAGTACTTTTATGCTGAAGATTGCTTTTGTACTCCTTAACCACATTCTTGAACACTAAAAATACTGTACTAAAAAAGAAATTAAAAAGTAATACCATTACAATAGCCACACATAAAATTAAATACCTAGAAATTAACTTAGCCAAAGAAGTGGAAGATCTCTATAATGAAAACTATAAAACACCGATGAAAGAAATTGAAGAGAACACCAAAAAATAAAAAATACTCCATGTTCATGAATTGGAAGAATCAATATTGTTAAAATGTCCATACTACCCAAAGCAATCTACAGATTCAATGCAATCCCTATCAAAATACTAAGGACATTCTTCAGAAATAGAAAAAAAACTTCCTAAAATTTATGTGGAACCACAAAAGACCCAGGATAGCCAAAGTTATCCTAAGCAAAAAGAACGAAACTGGAGGAATCACAGTACCTGATTTCAAATTATACTACAGAGCTATAGTAATCAAAACAGCATGGTACTGGCATAAAAATAGACCC
>NW_012107675.1:1195856-1205437 GCF_000951045.1 Mandrillus leucophaeus
AAAAAAAAAAAAAGACATACAAATGGCAAACAGGCACATAAAAAGTGCTCAACATCAATGAGAAATGCAAATCAAAACTACAATGAGGTATCATCTCACCCCAGTTAAAATGGCTTATATTCAAAAGGCAAGCAATAATAAATGCTGGTGAGGATGTGGAGGAAAGGGAACCCTCGTACACTGTTGGTGGGAATATAAATGAGTACAGCCACTATGGAGAATAGTTTGGAGTTTCCTCAGAAACCTAAACACTGAGCTACCATATGACCCAGTAATCCCACTGCTGGGTATATACCCCAAAGAAAATAAATCAGTATATCGGAGAGATACCTATATTTTCATGTTTGTTGAAGCACTGTTTACAATACCTAATATCAGGAAGCATCCTGAGTGTCCATCAGCAGATGAGTAAAGAAAATGTGGTACATATACACAATGGAGTACTATTCAGCCATAAAAAGAAATAGATCCTGTCATTTGCAACAACATGGATGGAACTGGAGATCATGATGTTAAGTGAAATTAGCCAGGCACAAAAAGACAAATATATGTTCTCACTTATTTGTGCGATCTAGAAATTAAAACTGTTGAACTCATGGACATGGAGAGTAGAAAGATGGTTACCAGAGGCTGGGAAGGGTGGTGAGGGGCTGGGGGGAAGGTGGGGATGGTTAAGAGGTAACAAAAAAGTAGTTAGAATGAATAGGACCTATTATTTGATAGCACAACAGAGTGACTACAGTCAATCATAACTTAATTGTACATCTTAAAATGACTTAAAGAGTGTAATTGGATTGTTTGTAACTCAAAGGATAAATACTTGAGGGAATGGATACCTACTCCATTCTCCATGATATGCTTATTTTACACTGCATGCCTGTATCAAGACACCTCATGTGCCCCATAAAATATATACACCTATGTACCCACAAATGTTAATGTTGTACTAATGAGAATGAAATGAAATAAAATGAAAATATTGTACTAATGAGAGCAAAACAGTTACAACTATGAGTAGGAGCGTGTGTGTGTGTGGAGTTTTCCCATTCAATGTACGCCTGTGACATGATAAACATTGTATTAAGTCCAACAAATTCCTCTACTCCTGGACAGGGCCTGCCTCTCATGAACTCTGCACTTCCCAGTGAATGCATGTTTAAATCATGGCTGCAGCAAAGGAAAGCAGCACTGGCTTTCTGAATGTCAGAATCAACACTGATAACAGCGTTAATATTTAAGCAAATGCATTGACTGTTATGTTTCTTTGTCAAAGTGAAATCGGTCATACTCCTTGTAAAATCATATGAAACAAGCATCACATTCCAATTCTGTTGTAGTCTGACAGTTTACTGCTCTAGGGCAGTAAGGCAAAAATAAATGCAGTCACCCACAAATTGCTTCCAATTGTATGAGAACTCCTTAAGTATACAGTAAGTAGCTCTAAAAGCAGAAATCTGGATTCCAAACAAATTCCAACATGCTTCAGATTGCTTCTAACATATATCTTTTCGGAAATGCTTAAGTGCAGAATGCTGAAATCTCTAGTTAGCATAGCTTTCTGTGTTCATTCCTGCCTTAACTGAGCCACCATGAGGTCAGATTCCATAAGTGTGCTATAAGAGGACCCTCTATGGTGTCATCCTCAGTTCCAGAATATGTAAATATAATACAATTTCAGGGAAATATGACATAATTAGAGGCTATTACTATGCAGCCCTCCATGAGCCCTAATTTGCATGTTTCCAGTAAAAGTACACAGCTCACAGTGAGTAGACACAAACTGTCATTTTTTCAATACTATAATTATTACTTGCAAGCTTTGAAAAATATCTCTATCAATTCCAGAAAAGGGTTTATGGGAGATTACTGCAAATGACGATGGAATAATTAACAGTTCTTTCTGCTTTCCAAAAATTTCCATTGTGGCAATATGTATATTGAAAATTTCGTAAGTACATAAAACATGGATAAAAATTCATATTATTAGGTTTAAACTTCAAAAGTTAGAAAAATACCTAAGGGAGACTGAGAACTAGTATCACAGTGAAAGCTGATTGCATTATTTGAGAGCTGGTGTTTCTCTGTTGTTTTTGATAAAGACAACAGTTTATTTTTAAAGGCAGAGGTGACACGAGTAAGATTTTGCACTTGTCAGAGGAACATACCAAGATTATAAATTCGGACTTCAAGAATAAGATGCTAATATCTTCCATTTTACCATAGAGATAATGAGGAATAATACTGACATATACATGTGCACAAAGATTCTCTGTTCTACAAATATATTCAATTTTATCAAAGAATTAAAAGCATTGGCTTTCTGAATGTCAGAATCAACACTGATAACAGTGTTAATATTTAAGCAAATGCTTAATATTATTAGCCAGGGATGTAATATCAGCCAGGAATGCACCTGTTTTCAAGGTTCTGATAGAATGCTACGATGAGATATAATCAATTGATATTCAATATGTAACGAGAGTTTCTATTACTAGTTATTACTACCATATTACCACATTTTTATATAATTATTTATGTACCATCTTCTATTTATTATATACATTTGTATTTCCTGTAAGTCAGTTCAGATCTCTTCTGAAAAAAGAAGAATATTTCTACAAGTATTATCCTTCAACCCAATAAAAAGAGTAAACAAAAGTCCTAGGAAGAAGAAAGCTAGCATCTTACCAGCAGAAACTCAACTCTTTTGCACCCAGTACAAGAACAGGCCTCAATCGTGTGATTAGTGTCATCTGGTTTGATCCATTTTTTTTATGGGGGTTAGTAATTTCATGTCTTTCGGGATATAAATTCCTGAAAAGTAAACATTTTCTCCAAACCCCTAGAGAGCTATGAGCCTTCGGCGTGCATTAACTATAACCATCACTGACCGAACCCTATTTTGTGGTTGCAATAATTCTTTGGGATCCCTGTTGTAAACTCTTAGTGAATCTCTGTCATCCACTCCTTCACCAAGTGTTTGCTGAGGCTTACTATGTACCAGGAACTGTTCAAGGTGCTGAGGATACAAGAAAGCAACCAAATAGAGACACTTTCATTGCTTATGTTTTACTAGGGAGACAGATGGGGGGAAAAACACTACAAATAAATAAACTATATAACGTGTTAAATGGGTGAAAGATAAATGGCAAAAAAAAAAAAAAAAGAGCAGGAAAAGAGGGTAGAAAGTATTGTAGAGCAAAGGAGAGTTGCAATTCCAACTCCAGCAACCAAAGAAGCCCTCACGAGAAAATAATATTTAAGAAAATACCTGAAGGGTCTCAACACGAGAGCTTTCCAAGAAGAAGAAATGGCCAGTGGAAAGGCCCTGAGATGGGACAAGTCTGGTGTGTTCCAGGAGCAGAAAGGAGGTGTGTCGCTGGAACCATGATGTGGTTATCTGCCCAGCAGCAGCTGCACCCAGAACTCTGTCAGCAACGCAACTTCTCAGATCTACTTTGTCATAATCTAGGGCCGGGTGTGGAGTCCTGCCATCCATAGTGTTTTGTTTATTTGTTAGTTCGTTTTGAGATGGAGTCTTGCAATGTCACCCAGGCTGCAGTGTAGTGGCCCGATCTCAGCTCACTGCAACCTTTGCCTCCCGGGTTCAAGCTATTCTCTTGCCCCAGCCTCCGAAGTAGCTGGGACTACATACATGCGCCACCATGACTGGCTAATTTTTGTATGTTTAGTGGAGATGGGGTTTCGCCAGGTTGGCCAACCTGGTCTCAAACTCCTGGCCTCTAGTGATCCACCACCTTGGCCTCCCAAAGTGCTGGGATTACAGGCGTGAGCCACTGTGCCGGGTCCAGCCATCTGTGTTTGAACAGCTGCCTTCCTTCTCCCATTATCCTGAGCCTCATCAAACTGTGATAAGCCTGGTCTAAAGCAATGTGTGCAAGGGAGAGAGGTCACAGGAGAGGAAGAGAGAGAAGCAACGGATGCTTGCCTTTTTACTCTGAGGAAGAGAAGTCAGGAGACATGTGGCACTGGAACAAAAATAGATGGCTATATAATGATACAAAAACATACATTAAATAATTAATTGAGAAAAAGAGTTACTAGGATAAACTGATAACATAACCCAGATTGGGAATATGGAGCCAACTAAGTGAAATACATTATTTTCAGGAAATTTTGTCCTATATTTGCATTCATCTAAAAAGATGCACATTTTTAATGACCTCACCTGTGATTTAAAGCAGATTTCATATGCTATTTATGCATGTTGACATTTTGAGTCAAGCAATGGTTTTGCTTAAGACAATACCTACCTCTCAATATGTTCAAATGTAAATTCTAACCAGGTAGAGACTGTGTTTTCTAGAAGTTCTGTAAAACACATAATTATATGTCTCCTACAGGAAAGTTCCCATATGTGCCAATAACCTTGATGTATTTTATTTTATATCATATAATAAACCAGTTTCTGGCTCATGAGGGGTGTGATATGCATTCAGCAGATAAGGAATAAGAAAGAAAAAAGAAAATAATAAATTTATCAAAAGTCTGAATGACAACAATTTGTACAGTGATGAAAATAAGCGGGTTTTATTTAAGAAAAATCTAATTTCATTGCTTTTTATGTATATATACATGTAGAACCACACACATGTGTGCATAGACACACTACTTTAGTAATAGAACAGAATGGCTATTCTATTTTTGGAGGTTACAATTTTCTTTACATTAATCTCGCCAAATGAATACCAAGATGCCCTCTTAACTCTTTTCTACCCTTTATCTTCAGAGTCAATATATCCTTTGAATTCAACTCAAGGTTCCTCTGGCTTTTTTGCCATTCACATCTATCATACACTCTAACCCGGTCATATTCCATCAAATGGTTTGGTATAAACTGCTTGAAATGATTCATATTCCTTTATTCATTCAACCTATGTTTACTGAAAACTTAAAATATGACATCATCCCCAAAAAGAGTCCTCCACGCATTTATAGAATGGGTTCTCTCCCAACAAATTATTCACTAACAGGCTGGGTGCAGCGGCTCGTGCCTGTAATCCCAGCACTTTGGGAGGCCAAGGCAGGTGGATCACAAGGTCAGGAGTTCAAGACCAGCTTTGCCAACATGGTGAAACCCCATCTCTACTAAAAATACAAAAATTATCCAGGTGTGGTGTTGGGCACCTGTAATCCCAGCTACTTGGGAGGCTGAGGCAGGAGAATTACTTGAAACCAGGAAGTGAAGGTTGCAGTGAGCCGAGATCGCACCACTGTACTTCAGCCTGGGCAACAGAGCAAGACTCTGTCTCAAAAAACAAAAAAACAAAAATATTCAGTAACAGACAACATTTCCTATCAAAAACTTGGGTAGCCAAAGAAAGTTACAATATAGAAGCCAAAGAAATACACCTCAAGATGTCAGCAAGTAGAGGTTATTAGCATGAAAATATCATTAAATGTCATTAACCAAAATGCAACTTAGAGAGAAGGCCCTTAGCCTTTAAATCAACAGGAGTCAATAAATGGAGAGTACCTTAGTAGGCCTTCATTTACTTAATTGTACTGCCAGATCAAATTACTGATTATCAGGGCCATTCAGGTTGGTTCAACCCATATATAGGGTTGGTTCTATCCCTGGCTGAATGCTTCAGAAGTGAAATTTATAATAATGACCCAATGGCTGTTTGTATTAACTCTGGAATTTGCTTTTTTAGGGAATTACTGTCCATCAATGCAATGAACTTCAACAATATCAGCTGTCAACTTCCCCTTCCTTTCTTTCTCTTTTTCTCTCCCTTTTCCATACCTCCCTTTTTTCTCCCCAAGTGAAACTGTGGCCACACCGTCAAACCAGAAGAGGAACCAAAGAGGTGAAGAAGAACAATTAGTCTTTCTTTATTCTTTTCCCAAGGAAGTTTTCTCCATTGGATTGGCCTTATGAATAATGATGGTAAAAATCACTTATGTAATACATACTACCCATGTACTGCTCTAAGTATTTATATACAATAAGTCATTCAAACATTACAACCACCATATGGGGTGGGCATTATTACTATTTCCTTGGCACAGGTGAGGAAACTAAGGCACACAGAGTTTAAGTAACTTGCCCAAGGTCAGATAACTAGTTAGAGGTGGAATCTGATTCTAATCCCAATGACCTGTGCTCCTGAACAGTGAATGTGCCACAGTCTGTCCCTTCCACCACACACATACCGAGACTGGTCTCCTTGAGTAAGGGACATCTTTTCCCCCATTACGTGGTGGACTCCATTTCAAAGGCTCTTCCCAACCAGACTTGATAATTGGGATAAATCTGCAATTTTTGAACACTTACCATGGTGACAATATAATACTCTTAAGTAATTACATGTTGTATTCAACAGAGTTGGTGAGAAACTTTGGCTTGATGAGTGAGGTGTTATAAGATAAAACACTATTGCCCTCTAGATGAGAAGAACAACTTGTCTATGGTGACTAAGCCAGAAGGGGCAGAATTGTTCCCACCAACATGTAGGGAGAGATATATTTTCCAGAATCCAAGCATGATTCCTTTGATGTTTGTCTTCTCGGAAAAACAATTACTTTTGTAAACTTAATAGCTATTTGAAAATGATAGAAAATGGTATTAAAATTAATGGAAAATACTAAAGACAACCAATGCAGCAGCTACAGTAATTCAAGAAGGAATAGAACAGAGTTCCTACCTTCAAATGGCTGATAAATAAAAATAATAAAACAGGTTTATCAGCCTAGGGAAGATGGTGAAACCCCATCTCTTCTTAAAAAAAAAAAAAAAAAAAATTAGCCGGGCATGGTAGTGTGTGCCTGTGGTCCTAGCAACACGAGAAGCTGAGGTGGAAGGATTGCTTGAGCCAGGGAGGCAGAGGTTGCAGTGAACTGAGATTGTGCCACTGCACTCCAGCCTCAGTGACAGAGTGAGACCCCCATCTCAAAAAACAAAAAGACACGTTTAAAAAAATCATGGCATGGCAAAATTACTACAAGAATGGTATAAGTCAAAATTTAGAAGAGATCATTTTCAATTGAGTGAAGTCAAAAGAGAGTTTGCCCCCATCTTCACCAACCCCATTTAATTCAGCATCAATCTTGTTGCCTTCATGCCCTGAACAACATCCTGCCCCTCCATTTGCAGCGCCAGTCCCTCAGGGCCTAGACCACTCACTTCAGCCTCACAGAACTTCCAGCCATGTTTTTCACTGTTGTCCTAGCAATCCCTGTGGGAGCATTACCCAAAAAAGACAGATAAGGAAACACCTCTTTTTCCTCATATTCAAATGTTGTAAGACAATGCTCACATGTGCCACAGGGATTCTTTTCTTCCCGCAAACATCCCTGACCCATTCAACTACTTCCTAATTTCCAGACTTGACATCATCTTCAGTGTCAGCATCCCTCTAAAACATTGGTGCCCAGAGAAGAGCAGGCCTTTCTTTTGACATGATATTTAACAGGCTGTGACTGTTACTGAACATGGTCCTTATGGGTAGATTGAGGGGGTGTGTTACTTGAACCTTTGAAATCCTGATAGAGTCCCATGTGTTGCAGCCCATGACCTAGTCTCAACCCCATCATAAAGAAAATGAACCTATTTTTGGATGCCTTATTTTTGACAAATCCAGGCTGCCGTCTAGTGACCCCTGCTTTACATTCTAGATGTAAATGTACATTAGATGTAAATGTACATTAGTAAAATGTACTAGTCCTTGATTCCAGGCTACCACTATGCACACTGAGTACCAACCCATAGTTTTTGAAATCCACCTCTGCCCACTTTTGGTTCATTAGACGTCTTCTAAGATCTTCCATGATAGTTTCTTGAAGACATCGGACTGACTATGAAGACATATTTGTAAGCCTTTTCAGTATCCTTTGACCTCATTTAACTAAATTCATGTGCTCTCTCACACTGCTTTCTCATCTTGGACTTCCACTTTAACTCTAATTATTTTGGTATTTCTAGTCTACAGATTATTCTCCGTGACGAAGTATATGAAAGTGAAATGGAAAGTAAGTACCATAAAATCTGTAAACTTGAACCACTAAGGCCTTAGAAATAATCCAGCATGGGTGTGTGCAATCAACACACAACAGAGGAAGTCCCAGGTCAAGGAAGTCCCAGGTCACTTCACCTATACTGTTTTACTCATTCACAGCCATCCCTGAATACAGGACACCAAGGCCTCAGGGAGTCTGAGCAGCCTAGGAGACAGCTTCAAATTTTTCACTCCACTCAAAAGAGGAGGAAGGGAGGGAGGCAATCATGAAAGATACAGTTCTAAACATTCATTCTGTGCCCAGCACTGAGGATCCAGAGGAGTCACCTTCTTTGTCTGATCCCTTCAAGGGTCGCTGTCTTCAAACTACTCATCATCACAACCATCCAGTAAAATAGGGACAGAAAGAGTAATTTTTACAGGCAAATTGAAGCTCAGAAAAAGAAAGTAACTTGCTGGCTGGATATGGCGCGTCATGCCTGTAATCCCAGCACTCCGGGAGGCCAAAGTGGGCAGATGACTTGAGGCCAGGAGTTGGAGCCCAGCCTGGTCAACACAGTAAAACCCTGTCTCTACTAAAAATACCAAAATTAGCCGGGTGTGGTGGCGCATGCCTGTAATAAGCCTGTGAGGTGGAGGCTGCGGTAAGCCTTGTTCCCATCACCATACTCCAGCCTAGGTGATAGAGGGAAATCCTGTTTAAAAAAAAAAAAGAAAGAAAGAAAGAAACTTTCCCAGAGGCACACAGCTAGTACAGGAGCTTTTCACAATGCCTGGCCTACTCTCCTAAATCACTAGTGAGACACAAGGTGGGTGTAATTAACATGTAATGCACTTGGACAGCGTGCACTTTGTAAAAACACTGTTTGTGAGAATGGCACTCTCCTGGTTTACCCACTCTGCACAAACAGCAGTTCTCAGGAGCAGATTTGTCTGATGCAGACAACTATCCCCTCTGGAAGACAGACTGCTGAAGAGCAAAGATCGGGCCCATATTATCATCTGTTAAATGGGTATAATAATCGGACCTACCTCATCAAGTTGTTGTAAAGATTGAGACAATTCATCTAAAGCACTCTGTAAATATCAGATATCAATATCAAGAACTCTGATAATAGTTTTTCCAGTACAGATATTTTTTCTTTTTTTCCATTAAATTTATTTCACTATGGAAATTTTCAAACATATAGAAAAGTATTAGAGAAAGAATGGCAGACTAAATCTTCACATACCCAACTCCCAGCTTCAATATTTGACATATTTCATCTGTAGTCACACACACACACACACACAGTTATTTTGATCAAATTCTAGGCATAATTTCACTTGTAAATATTTGTGTATATCTCTCTAAAATAGAGGAATTTTGTTTTTAAAAATCACAAGACTACTATTATCACACTTAAACATTTTAATTGTAACTGCTTGATATTATCAAATATACAATTGATGCCTCTATTTCTCTACCATCTTATAATTGTTTTTGTTACAGTTTAGTTACAGTAGGATCCAAGTAAGCCTCACACCCAGTGATTGTTGGGTCTCTTTCATTTATTTTACTTACTTATTTATTTATTGTGAGACAGAGTCTCACTCTGT
>NW_012107675.1:1207687-1209797 GCF_000951045.1 Mandrillus leucophaeus
AAACCCTGTCTCTACTAAAAATACCAAAATTAGCCGGGTGTGGTGGCGCATGCCTGTAATAAGCCTGTGAGGTGGAGGCTGCGGTAAGCCTTGTTCCCATCACCATACTCCAGCCTAGGTGATAGAGGGAAATCCTGTTTAAAAAAAAAAAAGAAAGAAAGAAAGAAACTTTCCCAGAGGCACACAGCTAGTACAGGAGCTTTTCACAATGCCTGGCCTACTCTCCTAAATCACTAGTGAGACACAAGGTGGGTGTAATTAACATGTAATGCACTTGGACAGCGTGCACTTTGTAAAAACACTGTTTGTGAGAATGGCACTCTCCTGGTTTACCCACTCTGCACAAACAGCAGTTCTCAGGAGCAGATTTGTCTGATGCAGACAACTATCCCCTCTGGAAGACAGACTGCTGAAGAGCAAAGATCGGGCCCATATTATCATCTGTTAAATGGGTATAATAATCGGACCTACCTCATCAAGTTGTTGTAAAGATTGAGACAATTCATCTAAAGCACTCTGTAAATATCAGATATCAATATCAAGAACTCTGATAATAGTTTTTCCAGTACAGATATTTTTTCTTTTTTTCCATTAAATTTATTTCACTATGGAAATTTTCAAACATATAGAAAAGTATTAGAGAAAGAATGGCAGACTAAATCTTCACATACCCAACTCCCAGCTTCAATATTTGACATATTTCATCTGTAGTCACACACACACACACACACAGTTATTTTGATCAAATTCTAGGCATAATTTCACTTGTAAATATTTGTGTATATCTCTCTAAAATAGAGGAATTTTGTTTTTAAAAATCACAAGACTACTATTATCACACTTAAACATTTTAATTGTAACTGCTTGATATTATCAAATATACAATTGATGCCTCTATTTCTCTACCATCTTATAATTGTTTTTGTTACAGTTTAGTTACAGTAGGATCCAAGTAAGCCTCACACCCAGTGATTGTTGGGTCTCTTTCATTTATTTTACTTACTTATTTATTTATTGTGAGACAGAGTCTCACTCTGTCACCCAGGCTGGAGTGCAGTGGTGCGATCTCAGCTCACAGAAACCTCCTCTTTCCAGGTTCAAGTGATTCTCCTGCCTCAGCCTCCCAAGTAGCAGGGATTACAGGCACATGCCACCACACCCAGCTAAATTTTGTATTCTTAGTAGAGATGGGGTTTCACCATGTTGGCCAAGCTGGTCTCAAACTCCTGACCTCAGGTGTTTTGCCCGCCTTGGTCTCCCAAAGTGCTGGGATTACAGGCATGAGCCACTGCACCCAGCCTGGGTCTCTTTTAATCCACAGCCTTCCCCTTTTCCTTCCTTGTTTCTCCCTTACAGATTTTTTGGTTGAAGAAACAAGGTCATTTGTTTTCATTGATATAATTTCCCACAGAATCCTGTGAGCTATATAAAAATTTCTCTTTCAGTATAAGCAATTCTACTTTCCTCTCTTTAGCTCAAGAGTAATTTTCTGCTTGTTATCATTTGTTACACTTTTATCCTCGTATAAAAAATTTACTTGAGAAATAGTTATATTTATTTTACTTAGATAAGTATGTATTTAGTATTTACTATGTCTCAGGAACTATTCTCATTTCTTCACAAATATTAGTTCATTTAATTACCATAATAATATCTTCTTTTTATATATGTGATGTCTAAGACTCAGAGAGGTTAAGTAACTTACCTAAGGTCACACAGCTAGTAAATAGGCAGACAGCTCTATTGAGAAACTAAGATTGAAAGAATATTAAATGTTCACTTGATCTAACCATTTTTTGCAGTCAGTGCTGTACAGCTGAAAAAGCACTAGACTTGGGTTTTGAGTCTGACTATTCCACATATGGACTACTCATGTGACTAGTTATGTGACTCTGAGCAGGGTACTAAGCCTCTGTTTTCTTGATATACAGTGAGCATTTAATAAACACTAAACATGAACCCCACCCAGAGAGCCATTTCAAGGGCTAACTGTGAAATCCCTTTTCATAAATTTCACCTTATAATAAACCACACCAGTTAAGAATGCAGTCGACAGACTCTATTAAGTCCCAAATCTTTGGGCAGTTTTTCTCCAGCATTCAGTCATGAA
>NW_012107675.1:1210569-1223008 GCF_000951045.1 Mandrillus leucophaeus
AAGTAAAATTAATCATTTATTATTTTTCTACTTGTACTTTTTCTTTAGGAAAATAATAAATAAGAAGTTAATTCCTTCCTGAAGAGGGAAAATCATTTTTAGTTGCTCATTTGTCCTTTAAAAAACCCTGCAAAGGTGATCAAGGAGAAACCTCATTATCTTGATCTTCTGGAAGCCTCTGTTACATTCCAATGTCCAACTGTCCAACTTCATTAGTTCTTAACTGGATAGAGTACTGCCCCCATCAGCCCATGGAGAAAGGCAAACACCTCCTTCAGAGTCCACCTAATGCTTTCTCAGATAAATAAGCATGAAGAAAAGTCAAAGTCCATTCTAGCTCTAAAATAAGGAATGAAATGTTTTCCTGATATGATTTTTTTGTTTTCATCTGATAAAAATTTTACATATCATAGAAACTGCATGGTACGTATATCCTACCAGGATAGCCCCAGGATAATTTTCTTAAAACATGCAGGTCACGTGAAGATTATTACTAGTTATTTCTGCAGTACAAGGCAAAGAATCATTTCAATTCAACAATCAAACACCCAAAGTGACCCAGAGGCCCACAGCAGGCAACTTCCACTGCACACAAAGGAAAAAAAGCACTCACACATATACACACACATACACACACACACACATACACACACACACACTAGTGAACATGCTCAGGGTAAAAGACCACTTAGGCCAGACAAAACCAGCCCGCAACTGTTTTATAATACTATCACAATTTTGTTATTACATTTTTGCATATATAAAACTCATATTTTTTTAAAAGGACATTCATGACACAAACAGGCCACGGTCACTGACTAAAATAATTTCTTAGGTTTTAGATATTTCAACAATATTGTCAGTCTTTGCATGTTGAATATGGGTTGCAAACTAGAGATCGTGAAACTTTTTTATTTATTTCTTATATAAACACACAGAGGGGAAACAGACATGGGTGGGACCTAGTTTTGAGGTGCCTAATATGAACACTTCTAAACCTCTTCAAAGAAATGGCAGCATTATGAGTTTTGAAAATGTGAAAGAAAAGAGCAGAGAAGGAAGGCCCCATGCACACATACCCAAAGAAGAATTGTGTTTCCTGGTAACACACTACCCTCAAGTTCAGACCACACTCCACCTGTTTTTCCATATACGCAAGGTTCTTCACCACTTTCCCTTCTGTAGGGTTGTGATCAGAAGCCCTGTACTGTTCCTACCCTTGGAAATGGCGCACGGGATACCTGCCAACAACACATATGAGCTTCATCATGGACAGAAAATACACTCGTCATTCAAAACCAACATTCACAGGAAAGCACCATTTCTGTTTGCCTTTTTATGTTAATCCTCATGCAATGTATTTTGAAAACAGATACACTTCAACAGTTCAGAATACGCTAGTACTAATAAAACCAACATGTTACATGCTGAAGTAATTGCTCAATTGAGTAAAACCCTTAGACCCCCAGCAAACAAATGTGAAATTCAAGAAAATTTTGAATGATTAGTCAAAGACCCCCAGGGCAACAAAGAACCCTGGGAGAGGGTGGCTGGTCCAAGGGTCATTGTATGTCCAAAGCGTCAGGGACTTGGCACGGTCTGGAGACTCCCAGCAAAGAAAAACGTCTCCCCTGGGGAGCTCATTCTTGGGTTTCTCAAACCCCTGGTTTGAAAAGCAAGGTTTCATCTCTTTACCTCTAGTAGATCTAATATCCATACGTCTTACTGTAAAGCCAGGACTTTGACTTGCCTTTCAAGAAGTATCTAAGACACAATACCAGAGACGCCATTCCACGGTGAATACTTGAATGTATACCTCAAGAAAAACGTCTCTTGTTTTTAAAATTAAACAGCACATTTAACACAGTCAATTTTGAAACCCAGCCTGTGCATTAAGGTCATGTCAGATTTCTCCTAGTAATGCCAACTGCTTTGGCAGTTAACTAGGACACAACAACACAGAGGATTGGTCAGAAGTTAAGGAAGCCTCATGTGTATGTTTAGCCTTGATGCTAAAAATTCCCATATAGACAGGCAGGGTCAAACAGTACATTACGCGATTCATTTGATCTTGTTTACTTATTTATATATTCATATTTCTTTTATTTAAAAAATTCAACTAGGTGTTTAGGGAAAAAGGAGCATTTTAAGAATGGCCTAGTTTTTCTTGCTTTCATTTGTACATCTGATAATACATTCTGAAGCAAGAGTTGAATTCCAGAAAGGTGAAGGAATAGTATGGCAAGGTTAGGCCTGTGTGATCTGTGATCCAAAAATGTCAGCCCATTGTGCCACAAAGAGGGAGTGGAGGCACACGTCTTCACTGAAAGGAAGTTCTGTTTTAGCTAAAATGAAGCATCTGTTCACATTGGAATCCTATGCGTAGGTAACTTGTAGTGAAATTCAGGTTTAAGATAAAGAAAGAAATGTAGTGGGAAATCAATTCAAACACAGCCGAAAGCTCATCTGGCCTAGTGTTATCTTCAGAAAGGCACTTTTATATTTCATAGGAACGTTTTTCAAAATACTCATGTGTAGCTCTCACCTCTAGATATCTGAGCAGTAGAGAACCATCCCATTGTTCCTGATGCATATCTCGGGGTAGCTTACTTATTTTAAAGAGGCAGCATTGCATGACAAAGGAAAAGTTTAAAATGAAGCAAGTCATAATGTAATAAATCTGAATACTTTAATATAATAATGGATAATGTGAATAATTTAAAATAGTATAAATTGGTCAGGTGTGATGGCTCATGCCTGTAATCCCAGCACTTTGGAAGGCTGAGACAGGCAGATCACGAGGTCAGGAGTTAAGAGATCAGCCTGGTCAACATGGTGAAACTCCGTCTCTACTAAAAATACAAAAATTGGCCAGGCATGGTGGCATGAGCCTGTAGTCTCAGCTATTTGGGAGGCTGAGACAGGAGAATTGCTTGAACCTGGGAGGCAGAGGTTGCAGTGAACTGATATTGTGCCACTGCACTCCAGCCTGGGTGACAGAGAAAGACTCCATCTCAGAAAAATAAAATAAAATAAAAAATAAAAATAAAATTAAAAAGTATGCATAATTTACAATAATGTATTTAATTAATGTGAATAACTAATATAAATAACTGCCTATTCAAAAATGACTCTGCATCTATTTGACTAGTAAATCACCAATTTTCTCTTTTTCCAGAAAAAAGAGTGACAGTACTAAAAATCTCTGCCCACTGATCTAAAAAATTGGTACTATTTTTGTTTTTGTTTTGAGACAGGGTCTCACTCTGTGACCCAGGCTGGAGTGCAGTGGTGAGATCTCTGATCATTGCAGCCTTGAACTCCTGGCTTAGGCAATCTTCCCACCTCAGCTTCCCAAGTAGCTGGGACTACAGGCGCCACTATGCCTGGCTAATTTTGTTTTTATTTTCGGTAGAAATGAAGTCTCACTATGTTACCCGGCTGATCTCAAACTCCTGGGCTCAAATGGTCCTCCTGCCTGGGCCTCCCAAGGTGCTAGCATTACAGGTGTGAGCCACTGTGCTTGGCCAAAAATTGATACTATTTATAGTGTATTAAGTCAGTTTCTATTCAAATATTCTTTGGCAAAAAATAAAACTAGGATCCAGGGCTTTAGTAGCGCAGAGCCACTCAAGTTTTGGATTCATGCATGTTTGACTAGGTTCAAGGAAAACAGAACCAGAAACACTGCCCTGCTCTGTCTGAAGGGAAACCTGCCTTGATTACTGTGATGCTTTTTCCTAAACACCATCCTAAACAGGCAGAGCTTTTAAATGGTCAGGTGATCTCCCGAGGAAACCACTGATGAAACCACCGAGGATCTCAGTTTGCCCCTCCGGGTTTTCTCACGGGCTCCAGGCTGACTTTGTAAGTCTCTTAAACCGGCAGGTGGCCCACAGGATGACGCCTGCTCGTGGGCGGGGGTGTGTGGTGTGCTTTTCAAAATATGTCAAGGAAAAGGTTTTGAATTATTTCCCAGAAATTCAAAATCAAGAGACTTCACATATAAATATCCAGATTAATGGCTTCTCTTTAAAACTTGGAAGTTGTACCAACTGTGGGCAGTCAGCCACAGTCAGGGGTGGCCGGACAGGTCTCTGTGCTCAGTTTATGGTTTTTCATCCCAGGCATTACCTTGTTTGAGCCTTGTGAACTCTTAGTCTGTAAAACTTGCAGATAGACATCTGGGTGCATTTTTCAGGCCCCTATGTCAATTACTCCACCCTCTGCTATGAAAATATTCAAAACTACAATCACTAATTTATATAAAATATTTAGAATAACAAGCTCATAATGAAGCCAAGTATTCCAGCCTCAACATGCATTTGAAAACATTTTTCTCCTTTCTTGCTTTCAACCTTGAAACATACTTTGAAAGTCTTAATTTCTCCCTTTCACACCAGGAACTTCTGCGCACAGTGCTTGCTTATCTAATTATGTGCTTGCTTAGAAATTCCAGAGACCAATTTTGAAGCGAAACAGGTAAAGAGACCAAGCTGCAGAATCCACCCACTTAGGAGAAGTATGAATAGTTAGCCCACCACTATCCAGCCCCAGTCAGGATGACACCAACCCAACAGGCAATTACTCAAGATAAACATTGGAACTAGACATGCAGACCTGCGCCTTCCTGCACCACTACCATATATTTCCCATACCTTCTCCTGCCAAAACCCCTTCACTCATCCCAAAAGGCAGAGATGGTTTCTTTGAGGCAGAAACCCGACCATCTCCCATCTGCTGGCATTTGATCAATAACGTTGCCTTCCTTTCCTTTCATCATGCCTTGCTTCTCGTGTTTTCGGTCTCTGAGTGGTGAGCAGCTGAACTGTAGCTGGTTACAATAATAAAATCTCAAAAGATCTTAGCTATTATTATTTTGATCATATCATAACCCCTCTCTCTTTATCCTCCTTAACATATACATTCCTTTCTGTATGTTTTTCTTTTTTCTCTTCTGGAGACTAGATTAGGAAATAACCAATGTCCTGGCTTGTTCAGAGAATGTAAGTATACACATTTATATACACTGTAAGACTGAAATTTGAAAGGTGTGCATGTGTATGTAATATATATATATAAAACATAGGAGAGGCTGGCTGGGGGACTTGGGATGTTTAATACTCCATTCTATTCCAGCCCAGGGGCAAAAAAAAGCCCTCAATCTTTGTTTCCTTTCCAAGCCTATCCTTTGTGGTACTTTAAACATCTTTTCCAGGATTACTCTTATTTTAAAACTTCAGCTCTAAGGACATGCACTGAAACAAATAACTTAAATGGATCACTATCCCAAAAGGAGGACATGCTTTTTATTTGGATGTGCCATCGTACAAACATTGCCTTCAGTATTCTGGCAAAACAACACACAATGGAGGCAAAATAATGTGTCCAAAGAAATGTCAATACATCTTCTTATAGTCATCCTGCAATAGCGTGGGATTGAGATGATTAAATTCAAAGCTCCAATAAACAGCACGCAAATTACTTCTTGAAGGGAGCGGCATAATAATACCTGGAGCGTAAAAAGAGGAAATGAAGTTTAATTAAGTGTTGCCCAGTGAAATCATACTGAAAAAGCACAGTGAAGGGGGAACTGAAAACTCACCCTTCCCGAGGATGGGAGGGACATGCTGTCAAGTATAAAAGACCTTGATAAAAAAAAATACATTACTATATATGTATGCATAGTATAACACATATGTAACATATAATACACTATAATGTATATAATATACATAATATGCATGTATATAATATACATGCATTGCAAAGTTAACCCAATCATAAATCAATCTCCTCATTTTCATTTGTACTGAAATGTTGATTTATCTTTGTATTCATAAAGAAGTCAAAGCCCAAATAAGACTGGTCATTCTGTAGTTAATATGAATAAATATAAATACCTCCAAACACATCTTGTATTTATCTGTTAGCAATATAAAATCAAAGTTTAAGAATAGGCCCCAGATTAAAATTTGCATCTTCAAGGGATATCATGGCCCCTTGAAGAATGAAAACTAAGTCATAGAAGAGAAATTCAGTTTTGAGACTAAATGCTAAGACACATGCTTAAAGATTCGTTTTTGCATATAACATACTTAGGTTTTCCTTGGTCAAAATACGAAAATTTCAGCCTCTCTGAAATGCCCTTGTGAGCTATCATCCCCAATGCCCAAGCCCATCAGAACATGCTCTCAAGAAAGTCTACATAAATAGTTGGTACATGAATATAGTAATCTCTTGCTTCCCTGTGCCCATCTAAGTCCATATGTTCACCCTCCTGAGTTACACTGCATTTAGTAGCTATTCAATGAATGTGGGCTGTGTAAATAATCTGTATAAGTTATATATAATTGTACAAATTATCATTATGGAAAGCAAGACTTTTCTCGATTTATGATTTTTCAAACATTACATATCAAACTAAGGAGAAAGCTTTAGATAGTATTTTAAAGAAAAGAAAGGATGTAAAATGGCTATCATTTCTTGAGAACTTATTATTGTTACACTAATAATTACAGCGAACGATTCACACGTAACACATACTATGTGCCAGGCATCGTTCTTTGCACCTTACATTATCAACTCATTTAGTCTGTGCAACAACACTGAATGAGATTGATAATACTACTATCTTTGCTTCACTGATGAGGAAACAGAGACACACAAACGTTGCATAACCTGCCTGATGTCACACTGCTAGCAGGCGGCACAGCCTAGACTTGGAGACAGCCAATCTGGCTCCAGTCTCTTAACTGTGCCAAGTATTATGGTAGGATCTTAATATGTATGATCTCATTAATCATCACAGCTACCCACCTAGACATATAATATTAGTCACATTTTGCAGATGAGAAAAGAGCATTTAAAATGATGCTCAAGGTTGCACTGCTAAGGAGCAGGTTTTGAAGCTAGGATTTGAAGCCAAACCTGTCTAAATCCAGAGCTGACACACTTTCCACTTAATTGTAGTACTCCTTGAACATATGAAAACAGATAAGGAAGTTTCAAGCTTGAAAAATACATCAACTATCTGGTTTTTCTAGAAAATACATTAAGTCTACAATGGTGACTCTGGATTTACAGATAACTGCCTGTCTTAAAATCCCAGTGAAACTTCCTCCTTGAATGGAAAAGAATAGACTGATGTAAAAAAAAAAAAATGTAAAGTAGATGATACAATCTCTGAAACTTTAAAAACTTCATACTATTCCTTAAATTTTGATTAAATCAGAGATATATCAGTCAATTACATTTAGCACATTTAGTTCCTATTCAGAAATCTCACCATCTCCACCCTTGATTACAGATCCTTTCCCTCTTTCTCTTGAAGCTGAGAGGTCACAGTTACAATTCATTAGCAATACTTAAGGCTTTTAGATGAGTTCTCAGACTACTGTAGTTATATTACAGTGAGCAGTAACAGGAATCAGGCATCTCTTCACACACAAAAAGTCATTTCCGATAACAATCAAAGCCATAATAAAAAGCCCTTTTCTAACATCCTATGCCATTATAATAGCTGTCTTTGACAACTGAATATCAAGTAATCAAAACAAATGTTAATTAGCACCCAGCATTTACCATTCATAGAGACAGGCCATCATCCATTAATTATCAGACCAATAACAGAGTATTGATCACAATTTGTCAACTTGGAAATAACTGAAATCGTAAAAGAAGAGAATCTTTCCATAAACAATAGGCTTTCATTTCAGAAGCACTTAACCAGCTCTTCTATTATATATTACTCCTCTCATCAATACATGCTTTTCATATAATTGTCTCTCTCTTGATTGTGCTGGCTTTTTAAAACAAAAATTATGTGGTTTAGTGAGAAGATATGAGGCACATATATCATTTTGGCAGCCAATATCAAGTCATGATGGAATTAAGAGTCAATACCTTGCAGAATTCATAAAATTAGCGCTTCTAGCCTAGGTGCCTTACCTTAAAACACCATTCGTTCACTTGCATTTCTCAACCATTTAAACAACATTGACTGAGTATCTATGTGTGCCTTCTAAATACGGATTTAATTATCCAGATATTTGATTTGTGTTCTAAATCTTTTTTTTTAGACAGAGTCTCACTCTGTCGCCCGGGCTAGAGTGTAGTGGCGCAATCTCGGCTCACTGCAAACTCCCCCTTCTGAGTTCACGTCATTCTCCTGGCTCAGCCTCCTGAGTAGCTGGGACTATAGGCACCCACCACCATGTCTGGCTTATTTTTCATATTTTTAGTAGAGACGGGGTTTCACTGTGTTAGCCATGATAGTCTGGATCTCCTGACCTCGTGATCCGCCGGCCTCAGTCTCCCAAAGTGGTGGGATTACAGGCGTGAGCCACCGCACCCCACCTGGGTCTCTAAATCCTAACAGTCAATACAAAGATACATAAAGCAGACATCTTCACAGAAAGAGGCAAAAACACACTGTCCGCTTTGTCTTAGATCCCTGAGTCAATGTAAAGTCAGGTTTCAATCTAAAGAAAAAACAACAGGCTTTACAGGAATCGGAAACAGAGACCTTAAAATGTGATCCTTCCTCACTAATCATTTCTTCCGAAACCTTCATAATAATTTTACAAAGAAATGCAACACATAAAAACTAAAACCACTTAAGGGATGGAATTATGACCAAATCCACTCTTACATAAATAAGCTATCATGATGCTTAACAGAGTTCTCCAATTATCCCAACATAAACATTTTATGTCATAAGGAAAAACTTATGTTATAGGGAAAAATAACAAAGTTTTAGTTGTGAATAGCAGTTAAGATAAAATGGAAAGGCCTAATTTTTCCTTATTTCAGATCCTGTCCATTTTGGACAGAGAAAACAGGGCAGGATTCATTCCAATTTTGAGGAACTGAAAATTGACTCAACTCATACTTAACATTGTCCGAGGGAATGGCGCTTTTCCAGCTGCAGGCACAGGCCAAGTGTTTTAACTCTGCAAAAATCTCAGCGGCTCACCTTAATACTGGCTTTAAAACAGCTTTTCTGTGATAACCATATGTGCCCATTTTCTACCTGAAGAATTTCCATAATTTTAAATCCCAGAAAAACATGAATCATAGTGGGGATTCAAATATAACATTTAGTATAGCAACTCTTGGATAAGGGAGGAGAGAATAAAGTAATTGAAATGGTTATCAAAGTTCTACCTGGAGAATTGGATGGCTAAATGGATTACCCCTTGACTTTTCACCCCTGAGACTATAGTTGGATTCAAGTCCTGACTGCAGTGACTAAAAAATCATTCTGACCACTGATGTGAGAAAGGCCTGAAGTGAAATTAGAATGGTGGTCTCAGTCCAGTTGTTTCAGTGCCGTATTTCCAAATCCCCAAACCACAGCAAACCTGTACTCCCTGCAGAAAAAGCACACAAAACCCACACTTCCAGGAAAGAACAGGGTAAAAGAACCAAAAACTGCTATTAATAAACTATAAATCAAACAAATACACTACCCAAGTAAAATCCTGCTACTAAACCAACATTACATTGGAAAAAAAAGAAACCTGGCTATTTAATCATTGGCATCCCTTCAAAGTTGACGCTGTTCAATTATTGCTTTTGTTATGACCTACTTTATGCTAATCCAGGAAAAAGGTAAATTTGCTCAGGTATTTAAACAAAAATATTTTCATTTTCAAGTGAATTCAAGTATAAAAGAAATAAAAGCTAGAAATGTCACAATGTAGGCAGCATGATAGACCTAACTAGGAATGAAATGGAATCAGTTGACACCCAAAGAAATACACAAAAGCTTCCAGTGGTGCTCAGTCCCTTCTTAAATGAAGGAGTTAACAGACCTAGCATGTTTCAAGAAAAACAACCTGTTAAATTACAATTTACAACCAGCTCTGTGTATCATTTAGAGTGAATAATTCATTTGTGCCTTAAATTTTTTCTCTGTGTCTGATTTAAAACACTGCTTCTAACAACAAGTGCTTATCCCTGTAAATTACTCTTCTAATTCTGTTGGATAATGGCTGATTACAAGCACAGGAGAAGAGAAAGATGTTGGGGTGTTTATGTCAGAGCCAGCTATCCTTTAACAAGATTCCAAAAACAAATACCCTTGAAAAAATGGTATTACACCAGGGAAAACAAGACCCATGCCATCAAAAACAAATCTGAAACCCAGCCAAATAACATCATATTCATTTTTCATAGTAGATTACATGCATTGTTCCTGCCTCTTCATTTCTAGATGTATGAGCAGACCAAGCTCTCACCTTGATACAATTCTTGTGTTTCCCATAGACTTACGTAAGAATTCAAGCTTTATATAAAGTGACAGCAATTAAACCAATAACTCCTATTTTCTGCAGATGATATTATTGGCTTCCCTATTTCAACTTCCATATTTGATTTAATTAGAGAATTATTAGGAAACCTCAAACAGTAAATCATAGCAGTAATATAAGAGAGAAATTGCAAAACTAGTTGGCATGCCCTGTATATGAGGAAGATTTTCAAGTATTGCTCCTTTCAAGACGCTTGATTAGGAGGCTATGATTGCAATCACTAATTCTTTTCTCAAGGGTCACGCAATTGTTCAGAAGGCCTAGAAATTGTAATTACAA
Organism: Mandrillus leucophaeus; assembly: GCF_000951045.1. NCBI lineage: Eukaryota > Metazoa > Chordata > Mammalia > Primates > Cercopithecidae > Mandrillus > Mandrillus leucophaeus. Next base: position 1,221,165 of record NW_012107675.1, read on the forward strand.
AGCAAAAAGAGAGATGCTGCCTGGCTGGCTGATGGTCCTTTTTCTGAAATCCAATCCTCTTTTAAAGTACACTGCATTCCAGTAATTGCTTTTCATCAGTCCTCCATTTAATAGTAATATTTTACGATTTTGCATTTTCATTGAAAAATCCCATTAGTCCACAAATCATTTAGTTGTGTGAGTTTTCCAATCATCAAAAGTCTTGTTTTCTACTTCCAAACCTCAGAATTTTTACAATTTTAGAAATAGTGTAGTCAATCTGTTTCCTTGGCAGCCACATGTTTACTTATAAGTGCACAGGTCTTGCCTCTTAACATGCTGCTGACACAATTCCTCACCTTTGACAGACCTTTGCTCCACAAATACGGAAAGTGAATGAACGACAAGCCACTCTAAATTCTGTTGGTTGCTTTACTACTGGGGATAAAAAGTGATGACTACAATAATGGAAGGGAAGGAGGGAGGGAGGGAGGTTGCATTCAGGATTTATTTATTTATTTTTTGTAGTGGCTAGAGGAGAAAAGAGAGGGTAAAGCGTTAACAGTAATTCTAAACAGATTATTCACTGGGAAACTAAATAATGGAGAGTTTAGGGAGACAGAGGGTACAGAGTACAGAGAATATACAATAAAAGAAATAGATTTTCAAAGGTTATGGCTGTGCATTGTTTTCCTCAGCTACTAAAAGAAAATTAGGTTAGTTTTTTCCATCACAGCAGCCCACGAGCATTCCTCTCTGAGTTAATAGGTTATAATGAACCCAGAAGCATTTCTATACGTATTAACCTTTCAAGAATTTCTCTGCATTCTATGTTCTTCTGACTGATGTATGTTTCAGCCCTGGATACGGGCTATGCTGTTATGCAGCAGCACTCACCTGTGACACTGTCATCATAAAAACATCACTTTAAACCTAGACTTAAAATGGGGAGATAGTGGAGCTTGGGCACTGGTGTGCAATGTCTGGGCTCAGCTGCTTGTCAGCTGGATGATGGAGAACAAATCACTTGTCCTTTCTTGTGTCTCAGTTTCTTCATCTATAAAATGGGAATAATAACAACATCTCGATCGGGAGGCAGAGCAAGATGGCCGAATAGGAACAGCTCCAGTCTCCAGCTCCCAGCGCGAGCGACACAGAAGACAGGTGATTTCTGCATTATCCACTGAGGTACTGGGTTCATCTCACTGGGGAGTGCCGGACAATCGGTGCTGGTCAGCTGTTGCAGCCCGACCAGCGAGCGCTGAAACAGGGCAAGGCATCGCCTCACCTGGGAAGCACAAGGGGGAAGGGAATCCCTTTTCCTAGCCAGGGGAACTGAGACACACAACACCTGGAAAATCGGGTAACTCCCACCCCAGTACTGCGCTTTAAGCAAACGGGCACACCAGGAGATTATATCCCACACCTGGCCGGGAGGGTCCCACGCCCACGGAGCCTTCCTCATTGCTAGCACAGCAGTCTGCGATCTAACCACAAGGCAGCAGCCAGGCTGGGGGAGGGGCGTCTGCCATTGCTGAGGCTTAAGTAGGTAAATAAAGCCCTGGGAAGATCCAACTGGTGGAGCTCACAGCAGCTCAAGGAGGCCTGCCAGTCTCTGTAGACTCCATCTCTGGGGACAGGGCACAGCTAAACAACAACAACAACAACAACAATAACAAAAAAGGCAGCAGAAACCTCTGCAGAAGCAAGCAACTCTGTCTGACAGCTTTGAAGAGAGCAGTGGATCTCTCAACACGGAGGTTGAGATCTGAGAATGGACAGACTGCCTGCTCAAGTGGGTCCCTGACCCCTGAGTAGCCTAACTGGGAGACATCCCCCACTAGGGGCAGTCTGACACCTCACAC
>NW_012107675.1:1228313-1363147 GCF_000951045.1 Mandrillus leucophaeus
GAGTTGATGGGTGCTGACGAGTTGATGGGTGCAGCACACCAACATGGCACAAGTATACATATGTAACAAACCTGCACGTTATGCACATGTACCCTACAACTTAAAGTATAATAAAAAATAAAAATAAAATAATAATAATAATAATAACATCTCCCTCATAAGGTGATGGTGAAGATTGAAAGAGTTATTTAAGTGCTTAGAAGAGCCATGCCTGCTACTTAGCAGAGGCTCAATATTTACTCAAAATTTACTATTATTGTCATTGTTACTATTCCTCTAAACAGACAATTTTTTTGCTCCTCTTATTTTCTCTTGAGTCTACTCTGACCAGGCTTCCAACACCACCTCCATTAAAACTGCTCTTATCAAAGTCACCAGTGGTCCACACACTGCCAGCACCAATGGTCAATTCAGAGTTCTCATTTATGTGCCAAAACACAGAACACTGTGGTCACTCCCCTTCCTTAAAACTCCTGGTTGTCTCTGCTTTCTCCTGTCTCTGTCCCCTCTTTTTGGTTCTCTCCCGTTTAACATTGGAATGTCTTAGGGCTCAGTTCTTGGACCTTGTCTATTTTCTATATATGCTTATCCTAGGTAATCTTGTCTCATGGCTTTAAATATCATCAACATGCCCACATCTCCTAGATTGTTCTCCTGAAGTCCAAAGCTAGACATCCCAAATGCAAGATACCCCAAACTGAACTGATAATCTTCCCCAAACCTCCTCCTCTGGAAATGGCATCTCTTTGTCCTTGCAGTTTCAGGACAAAAACCTTGGCATATCTTGATTTCTCCTATTTGGCTCAACCTTCAAACATATCCAGAATCCAAGCACTTATAGCTTATCTACTGGACCAAGCCTCTTCTGTTTCTTGGTGAGGTTATTGTAGGCACCCCATACTGTTCTCCCCACTTTTATCCTTGTCTCTGTGTTTAGTTCCTAAACACATCAGCCAAAGTGATCCCATTAATGTAAGTCAGGGAATTTCATGTCTTTGCTCAAAACCCTCTGATGTCTCCCAGTTTCAACAAGAGTGAAAACCAAAGTCATGCTTCCAAGGCTCTTTCCCGAAATCATCTTCTTTCTGTCCCTTTCACTCTGCTGTAGCCCTACCCATTTCCTTGCTGTTTTTCTTTCTTTTATTTCTTTTGAGACAGAGTCACCCAGGCTGGAGTACAACGGCATGATCTTGGCTCACTGCAACCTCCACCTCCCAGGTTCAAGCAATTCTCCTGCCTCAGCCTCCCGAGTAGCTGGGATTACAGGCACACACCATTACACCTAGCTAATTTCTGTATTTTTAGTAGAGACAGGGTTTCACCATGTTGGCCAGGCGGGTCTCAAACTCCTGACCTCAGGTCATCCACCCACCTCAGCCTCCCAAAGTGCTGGGATTATAGGCATGAGTCGCCACACCTGGCCTCCTTGCTGTTTCTTGAACACATCAGGCACACCACCTCTTAGAACCTTTGCCACTGCCTAAAATGTTCTCCCAGCTTTCCACATAGTTCACAATTTCACTTCCTTTAGCTCTTTACTCACGCTCACCTTCGCTTTGAGTCCTCCCTTGGCGGCTCCATCTAAAATCAGAGCCCTTTCTTGTCATTGCTTTCTTCTTTTCCTACTTTTCATTCTTTAGCACCTATTACCACCTAAAACACATTGCATTGATCTTGTTTATTCTTTGTTTCTTGACCAGTTTTCAAGATTCATAAAGAGAGAAATTTTGCCTGTTTTGTTCATCATTGAATCTCCAGCACCTAGAACAATTCTTGACATACAGTGGGTAGCCAGTGAAGGTGTTGGAAAGAAATTCTTCCACTGGGGCACTTTTTAATATTTTGCAAGGTCAATCTTGTGGTAGACAGTAGTGAAAATAGTTAAGGGAAACACTGGCTTTTGTTAGGGGCTCAATTTTATCACCTTGAAATTCATATGTTGAGTCCCAGACCCAAATGTGACTTTATTTGGAAATGGGACCTTTACAGAGGTAATTAATGCTAAGTGAGGCCCTATGGGTGGGGCCCTAATCCAATATGACTGGTGCCCTTATAAGAAGAGGAAAATATACAAGGGATGTTTGCACACAGAGCAAAGGCCATGTGAGGACACAGCAAGAGGGCTGCCGTCAGCAAGCCAAGGAGAAAGGCCTCAGGAGAAATCAACCCTGCTGGCACCATCATCTGACTTCCCAACTCCAGAACTGTGAGCAAATAAACTTCTGCGTTATAGTCCACCAAGTTTGTAGCATATTGTGATTGCAACCCAGCAGAAGAATATAGCCTGGCACAATCATTTTCTGAAAGAATACTTTTTTTTTTTTTGAGACGGAGTCTTGCTCTGTCGCCCAGGCTGAAGTGCAGTGGTTGGATCTCAGCTCACCTCAAGCTCTGCCTCCCGGGTTTACACCATCCTCCTGCCTCAGCCTCCCGAGTAGCTGGGACTACAGGCGCCCGCCACCTCGCCCGGCTAGTTTTTTGTATTTTTTAGTAGAGACGGGGTTTCACCGTGTTAGCCAGGATGGTCTCGATCTCCTGACCTTGTGATCCACCCATCTTGGCCTCCCAAAGTGCTGGGATTACAGGCTTGAGCCACCGTGCCGAGCCTGAAAGAACACTTTTATTGTATTTATTTCAAAATGAAACAGATACAGAAAGCTACACAAAACAACCACATAGCTTACAGAGTTTATTATAAAGCTAATACTCTGTAACCATCATGCAGATAAATAGAACTTTTGCTACAATCCTGACTTTTACAGAAATCACTTGTGTTTTAGAGTTTTATATAGAAAAATTCCTAGACACTTCAGTTTAGACTCGTCTAGTTTTAAAGTTTGATGTGCTAAGTCTCCTTTTATCTACAACTCCTTCTACTGCTTTCTTTTCTTTCGTTTGTCTACTGAAGAACCTGGGTCATTTGTCCTGTAGAGTGCTCCCCAGTATGCACCCTCAGTCTGCAGTTCTATGTTCCTCTGTATTTTCTGCAAATTGGTAATGGGATCCAGAGGCTTGATCAGACTCAGGTCCAATCCCTTTGGCCAGAATGTAGGTTTTTGCTGTGCTTCATTCATCAGGAGACAAATGATAACTGGTTATTATTTTTATTTTTTTTTATTTTTGAGAGGGAGTCTCACTCTGTCACCCAGGCTGGCATGCAGTGATGTGATCTCAGCTCACTGAAACCTCCACCTACTAGGCTCAAGCAATTCTCGAGCCTCAGCCTCCCGAAGAACTGGGATTACAGGCATGCAACACCATGCCTGGCTGATTTTTTGTATTTTTTGTAGAGACAAGGTTTCACCATATTGGCCACGCTGGTCTCAAACTCCTGACCTGAAGCAATTTGCCCACCTCATTCTCCCAAAGTGCTGGGATTACAGGTGTGAGCCACTGTGCCCAGCCTGGTTATCTCTGTTTTTGTGATGTCAGCACTCTGGATACTCAGTACTAGATCTATTAACTCATTAGGGGTACAAAACGGTGCTACTTAAATTTTATCATTTAATTTTCATTTACTGATTGGAATACTTTCATAAAGAGGCAATCACCCTTCTCTACTAGGTGATTACCCCTGGTGCAGTCTGTATAGAAAAGTTAAGAAAAATGCTAGATTCTGTACCTCTTTCTACCAGTTTTCAAAATAATGCGTTGATTCCCTATTATACTTTGAATGTGGTCAATTAGTTTGTTTTGTAATCATTGGCTGCTGTGGGGAAAAAAAGGTAGTATCATTTTAAGTGTATTGCTGTGTGACGCTTTTAGGCATCCAACATACATGACTCCCTGCATTAGCTGAGGTAACCAAAAGAGGATAATTGTTGTTTTCACCTTGGGACTCTGGTGAGTCTTCAGACCAATCTGGGGGGAAAAAAAAGCCAGGTGCCTAAGTCTCCAGTGGTCCTGCTGTTGAAAATCATCCAGAAAGAAATGACTTTCTCTACTGAGGTTCTAAAGATGTACCAGGAAACCATGTTTATGCTCCACAATCATTGACTAGTAACTTAAGTGCCTCCCCTGTGCTGAACCCTGAAAGGAAGAATACGGCAATAAGATTGCTCCTAGGAACCTACCAATTTAGTGGGAACACACAACCAGACAGACAATTAGCTTCAATGAAGTGTGGTAAGGGCTATGCTGTGACATAGGTACATTCAAAACATTATACAAGCAAGTAGAAAGGGCACCCTTCTTAGAGCATATAGAGATGTAGGAAAGACTCCTTGGAGGAGAAAACGTTGCTGCTCCTGGCTTTGAGGAATGCATAGAAGTTTGTCAAGCAAATTGGGCCAGGAAAGGCATTCTGGACAGAGGGAACAGTTTGTGCAACTGCATCATCTGTTCAGGAAATGGAAATGATTCCCTGTGGTTGGAACACAGTGTGTGTAAGGGCAAGTAGAGAGAAATAAAACTTAATTGGCAGGCAGGGGACAGGTGATGGGGGACACAGGATACTACATTAAGGACTTTGTATTTGGACCTGAAAGTTAAAAGGCTTTGAGCAGGCGCATGACATGATCCATCTGCAGAGAGGTGAGGCTGGAGTTATGGAGGCCAATTGAGAGGCTACTAGGAAAGTCTAAGTGAAAGGAAATGACAGAAGAAGTAAGGCAGAGCTGAAAATTAATTGTAAATACGAAATAATAGCATGGAGCTCTTATACAGTGATTGTAATGAGCCAGGTGCTGCCGTAAACCCTCCGCCCACCTCTTTCTTGGAATCCTTATGATGACTTCATGTCACACGTACTGCTACTATCTCATTTTATAGGTGAAGGTTCTTGGGAAGGAGAGGTTAGGTCATGTGCCAAGGATAAAGCTCTAGCCACAGGAGAGTTAACATTCAAATCCAGAGTATGGAGCCACAAAGTCCTTGCTCTTAACCCCCACGCCCTATAAAAGTAGGAGGAGATGACTGCAGTCAAACAGCAGCTTCGCGAAATGCAGGGGCCTGGGCCTGGGCACCAGGCAGGCCTGGCATACAGACTGGCTCTGAAATCTCATCTGAAATGGAGTGTGGCTTGATCTTCCTGGGTCTCAGTTGAAGCAACTATAAAATCTTTACAAGTCTGAAAATTGCTTTTTTGCAGGCTTATCATGAGGAATAAAATAATATATATATAAATTGCATGTACAATGTCTGGTGCAAAGAAAGCATTTATTATTACTGCGGTTATTCAAAAATATTCCCCATATTCTCTATGTAAGTGATATTTACCAAGGTAAGAAAAAATGGGTGCAAAAGTAAGGAGGAATGGGGGTGGGTGGTAGTTAGGGGACAGAAGATAATTTCAGATAATTTTCCATTTGTGAGTGGCCATTGAAGCAGAAACCAAATTCTCTTTTATTTCTTGCAGTTTATAGCAAATAGTAGTTTCTCAAATACGTGTAGTAGGGTTGTAAATTTAACTCATAATGCCATACTAATATTCAGAGGAAAAGAAGTAATTTCGTTATTTTATCTATAGCCAATCTGTTTGCCTCACGAGCTCTGCTCCATGGGTTAATGGTGGAAAACATTTTATATTCCCATCGAGTTTAAAGTTTAGTCTGATCTAACAGTGTTAATAACCCCTTCAGGTAATGCTGAATCTCCTTTTAAAAAATAGTAATCCCAGTCTCTCCCATCATTTCTCCTTTTGTCCTGACGCTCTTTTTACTCTTCATAAAATAGTATCCAGATGTATGCCTCAAGTCAGGGTAAACCCACTTCAACATAACATTCCCAGGAAGCAGGCGATGAGACAACAGTCACTTCAATATCCTATAAAATCCTCCTTTTAAAGACAGGTAAGTCTGGGTGCAGTGGCTCATGCCTATAATCCCAGAACTTTGGGAGGCCAAGGCAGGTGGATCACCTGAGGTCAGGAGTTCGAGACCAGCCTGGCCAACACGGTGAAATCCTGTCTCTACTAAAAATGCAAAAATTAGCTGGGCATGGTGGTGGGTGCCTGCAATCCCAGCTGCTTGGGAGGCTGAGGCAGGAGAATCGCTTGACCCCAGGAGGCAGAGGTTGCAGTGAGCCGAGATTGTGCCACTGCAGTCCAGCCGGGCGAAAAAAGAAAAAACCCATTTTAAAAAAAAAAAAAAAAAAAAAAAAAAAAAAAAAAAGCCAGGTCAGTCCAGGCCCTGCTGAGGCTGGTCCACCCCCACAAGATTTGCGGATGAATTCACTCCCCTTGCACTGCCTGCTTGGTCCATGTCTACTTTGTGTGTTGGGATAACAACCATCTATCAGCAAGTCTTCATTGGGCCTTCAAGGCCAGACAAGAACTAGATCTCCCCCAACTGATTAAAAACGTACTCCTTATTAAAGACCAGATGGTACGGATATTATATATTGCAAAAGCTGCATTTGAAAGTATATCAAACCTAGTTATACAAAATTTGTCATAAAAACTTGGGAAAAATTTACGTATGAGACAAAGAAGAATAAAACCTTGGGATGGAAAATAAATAGAAAGGGATCAAGTTTATGTCTATCAACAAAAAATATGACTGATTTTGAAGGTTCTGACACTAGTAGATGCAACAAAATCTGCAATAAACTCATACATTAACTAGTTCTTTTTTTTTTTTTTTTTTGAGGCAGAGCTATATGCATGTTTGCCTGAAATTAGCAGTAAACTTTAAATCACCAAACTCTTAGGTTTCGGTATGACATTTATAGGATATGAGAAGTCTTTAAGAAACACTTTATTTCTAAGTCAATATCTTGCTTGGTAGTTTCATCTTTTGAAGATGAAAATTGATTTTTTTTCAACACTGCAAATAGGCTGTTCCCTTCCCCCATCTCCATGATGAGCCAGAAACACCAGCAGGACAATATGCAAAGCCCCGTGAGCAGCCTCATAGCTCACTACTCCAGCAGGATCTCCACAGGGGGCCAGGAGAAGGTGACTTTTTCAGTTGTACATTTTAAAAGAATTTTCTTCTTTTTATTATTGGCAAGAAAGATAGTTCAATAGTACTTCTGTCACAGGCTGTCATAGTTATTTTATCTGAATTTTTGTTTCAGGCAGCAAGTAAAAAGAATCAGCTCAGATCTGCCTTAAAAATGACCCAGTATGTTTATTTGTGACAGGTTCATTTCTTAGGATGACTGAAGGATTAAAAATAATTGGATAAAGCTTAAAATTTGTTGCCATTTAATTTCTGAGCTCTGAAAAAAAATAAAGTTAAGCTAAGAGAATAAGAAGTATTTTTCTAGCCAGGTGTGGTGGCATGCGCCTATAGTTCCAGCTACTCGGGAGGCTGAGGGAGGAGAATCGCTTGAACCTGGGAGGCAAAGGTTGCAGTGAGCCGAGATTGTGCCACTGTACTCCAGCCTGGGCAACAGAGTGAGACTCTGTCTCAAAAAATATGTATATTTTTCAAGTACAATTTTACTCTCATTGGAGTAAAATTGATGAGAAATGTTAACGAAAAATGTTGAGTTATTTCCCTGCAATGTGATTGTGGATTTTTTGCATGAGGGGAAAAGTGGCTCAATACAATTTAAGAAGTATCTCCTATATCCCAGTCTTCTGCTGGGCCCTGGGGCACTTAGTGATTATACCTAAGGAGTTCTACTTCCACTTGATATGTAGAAAGCCACAAAAGAATATTACTCTCACCTTAACAATAAAACGAGGCAGATAACCTACAAAATTACACATTTTCTGGAGTCCATAAGAGAGCCGAAGTCCCAAGGCAACCCAGCGAGTTGAATTCCAAAGACGGCAGTTCCCTCCAAGGACAGATGGGCTACATAAACCGTTCTGCTGTTGGCAAGATATGGGGAAACCTGGTAATAAGAAAGTGGCTTATGTTTTATAAGTTCTTAAAGACTGAGTGTGTGTTAGCATCACAGTTTAAAAAAATCAGGAGCCCCAGACATGAGGAGGACTCACACACACTTGCAACTCTCTACTGTACGATTATGAACAAGATTGAGGGCCAGAGAGAAGTCTGGGGGCAATAGAACAATCATGTAGGAGGTAACTGGCTGCCACTTGAGGCAACACAACAGCTCCTCCTCTTCCCCAGATGCGTCTTGTATGTGAAGCAAAAGCCTTAGGCTGCTAGGGGAAGGGTAGGCAATCGTCTCGTTCCATGGCAGAGCCAAAGGTCCAATGCTTTGGGGGGAAGAATAAAAGCAAAATTCCTGTCTTGTGTGGAGGGGTATAGGAAGTGCTCATGGGCCTAAAATCCTGCACTGATACCAAAAAGACATCTGCTACTGCAAGACCAGAAAACTCCTACTTGAGTTTTGGCTACCATGGTGAAGGGAAGGGGGAAAAGGAACAGAAATGGTGAGAAAGCCTTACCCTCAAGGCCCAGGCTCACAGGACCTTCCTGAGACTGAGGATGGATCATGACAACTGAGAAACTCCTCACTCCACAGGCCCTGACATGGGCTGAGTACTTAGTAACAAGCAATAGCAATCTACTGCTGGAGGAAGGGTAAGAATGGCCACAGTGTGTAAGGGCTGCTGAAATCTAAGGATAGAGTAGAAACACTAGGAAATTGCCTTCAGAATCCCAGACCCACACTGAGCACAAGGTAAGAGCAGCCCACTGTTGGAAGAATTTGAAGTCCAAGAAATACAAAGATTAATTATAATAACAACAAAACCCAGGCCCAATCACAATAACGGCCTCACAGAACAAGAAGTGTGTTCATTTCTAGGTGTTAATACTATTGAGTTCAGTCTCTTCTGTTATTTTATACACAGTGTCTGACACTCAATCAAAAATAATGAGGCACATAAAAAAAGCAAGAAAAAATATGACCAAACAAGTCTTTGTCTTCATTAAGTTCCTGCTTAGGGGAGAGGCCTATTAGCCAATAACTGAAATGGACTATAATAAAGAGCTGTATTAGGAATATTTCAAAGTGTATTAGAAATATTACATATATAGGGAAATGAACAATCATTTCTGTCTAGGAAGAGGGGCCAGGGAAAGCAAATAAGAGATGTTAATGACAGTTTTCTATGAGGACAACTGGAAAAAGCATTTCAGTAGAGGAAATTGCTTGTGCAAAGTGTGGATGGATGAAGAGGGCATAAAATATTGGCAAATATTAGGCCAATACAGCCTTAGGGGAAAAAACAGTTCTCTCAATTGTTTGGTGCTTTCTTCATGCTGTCTGTGAATGCACATCTATATACAATGCCAATTGTTCTTTGGGGAAAAAAAAAACACAAATTGACTATATACTGGAATGAAGTGACCCCACTTACCTCTTGTGTATCATTGAGCTCATTCATAAACTGGTATTGGCAAGGTTGGGTCTTCTTGATACTGTGATGGCTGTCATTTAATCAAAAAGACACTCTTAAATGAAAAGACCTGTAATAACTGAAGCTTACTGGGTATCCCAAGACACAATATTTTAAAAATAGGTATACTGGCATAAATTTAAATAAGTTTTCTGCATTTCTCTATTCACAGGAAATAATACCAAGCATATTTTTTCTTTCTTTTATTAAAAAGTTGAATGAAGTGAACTACATGACTTGTAACACTTCTCGTTAATCATAATTGGCTTCGGTATTTGAACATCATAAACATTCATATGTTTTTTAATGGGATATAAAAATTATAACTTTATGGAAATAACTCAAAACAACATTAAACTATGAAAGCTTTGGATAGAAACTATATTAAGGAAATGGTGCAACTGTATAAGACTTGCAATACAATTGGCTTAAATTGATTTTCATTATGAAATTTAAAGTTTTATATATATACAGTTAGTGTAGATTATTTATAGGCTGCCACTGAGAAGTTCAGGAAGCTGCAAAAACACTATATAATCAATCTTTACTCCTCTCCTCATTTTTTCTGTGAGAAAGTTCTCCTTTGGTATCGTTTCTACACAAGGTAGAATAGAATATATGGGTTCTACTGGGGGTGGGGGAGACCGTGGAATCTCCATTGGTGTCATTGATCCTCTTTCCTCCTCTTACCTAGATAGGGAGGGACTAGACACTCCAGACACTGTACATGCCTGGTGTTTACACAGTCATTGCAATTTTGCATTCCTTTATGTAGACCTGTGAAAGACTAGATGGGATAAAACACAGCGAGAGCAACGAAGACTATAAGCATATTCATGCTTCTTAGATAGGCACGTGTGTGCCCCAGAGGGTTTGCAAGTGTCAAGAGTTCAGGCATTAGGGATAAGCACGGAGCATCTTCCTGGATTATTCATTTTTCTCAAACTTTCTGGAGAAAACATTATTTTTTTGGTAATTAAACATAGTTATATCAAGGATTAGAATGCAAATTAGCATTAGAATATTTTCAAGCTAAAACCGTATTTTTTAGGTTTTTTAGCAAAAATCTGTCTTCACCTTTGTCCCAAGATAATTTCCCAGATCCTCCCAGTTTTTCTGCTTATGCTCTCCCACAATTTACTGAGTATATTTGTACCTCTAATGAGATGTACCACAGTGGATATTGTATGAAATTCTGATACTCGCTGAGGTAATATGCGAAGTGTAGAAATCTGAAGGGACAGGAGTAGCCAATAGGAGGCAGTTCAATGATAGTCATGATATACTTCCTCAGGAGGCCACAAGGGTTAAGAAATGGGCTCAACAAAGACAGAGGTACCAGCAACTACTCATGAAAGGAGATGACGAGGCTAGAATTTCTGCTGCGCCTTTGGTTTCTCTTGAGCCTAAGAGCCATAGGCCCTCAACAGAATGAATCAGATATCCCTTTCTCAGTTTTCTAGGCTCAGCACCTCCATCTTTAAGATGGGCACCCCAGGGAAAAGCCCCAAGCCCATTAAAACAGTAGCAAGAAAAAAAAAAGTGCTCATAAAATCTGCTTGAGATACCTTGGAGCTCAGATATTCTGGTACCTGTTTCCTTGCTCTGGGTCCTGATGTGACTTTTTCCAGAGAAGTCAGCTTTCTGATTCTCTAGAATAGCTCTGGGCACATCCCTTTGACATCAGAGCACCGACTACTCACTTCAACTGATACATGAAGCTGACACTCAGCAGCGTGGGATCCACCACAGCATCTGCTGAGCAGTAAAAGTCACTGGAATCTGGCTGTTTGTTTCCACAAGAGAATGTACATTGTGAAAAGAGACACTTCTGGCTCCACAAACTGTCTCCCTCCCTGTTTTTATAATAATTATTTCTACTAATCTCACTAAAGTTGCTCTGTTTTTTAAGAGCTAACTGCCCTCTAGATGACTTTGGTGTTGGAACATATGAAAGACAAAGACACAGAGGTCAGAATCAGAGATGCCACACTTACTATCATCTTTCCTTTGTAAATGAACAGACCTCTCAAGTGTCCTCTGCATTACAGGTAACGGATGATTGGCCCTTTTTTTGTAATTAAAAGAAGAGAAAGGCCAGGCATGGTGGCTCAAGCCTGTAATCCCAGCACTTTGGAAGGCCGAGGCAGGTGGATCACTAGAGGTCAGGAGTTCAAGACCAGCCTGAGCAGCATGGTGAAACCCCATAAAAATACAAAAATTAGCCAGGGGTGATGGTACACACCTGTAGTCTCAGCTACTCAGGAGGCTGAGGCATGAGAATCACTTGAACCTGGGAGGTGGAGGCTGCAGTGAGCCAAGATTGCACCACTGTACTCTAGCCTGGGCAACAGAGCAAGACTGCTTTCAAAAAAAAAAAAAAAAAGGAGAGAAAGAGCCACTTCCAACAACATTACATAAAGGCCACAGCACCATTGCTGCTCCGGACCTGGTTAAACTATCACTTCCTTGAAGTTTCTATATATCTTTCGGTTTACTTTGCTTAACCCAATAGAGCCCTATTCTTTTTCTACTTTAGTAAATTGTGGAAATTTTTAGACCTTGAAATAAAAATTCATGAGGTGGTAAAGATAAATAACCATTCATTCTGCTAAGGACACACTTTGGCAGCCTTCCTGTTCTTCCTCCTAACTTGCTTCCTTCTAGTTCAGCAGACTAGAAAACCATGGAAAGAACTCCTTCTACTGTAAAGGAGCCTTTGGAGACATCCACATTCTCCATTGCAATGTCTGATTTAGGCGGTTTTTCCATGCACACTTGGTGGGGGATGTGCACCAGTCACTGCATCTGCTCCTCAATGCTCAGCTTAGTAGACAATAAATAAACCACTCTTCAGAAAATTACCTCTTCCAATGTACTAAATGATACCCTGGTGCCCTGTAAGAGTGATTTCCATCACTGTAAAAATTAATTCACCTCATATAGTAAGCAATCTACTTCTTGAAAGTAATTTTGTTATAGGATCAAAGCCAATACTTTTCAAAAAGGGGAAATTTCTCTTGTGAATGATACCACAAATGGAAATCTTGAAGCAAGAACACTTTTTGCTTTTACTCCAGATACTGCTTAGAAAATCCCAGTTTTAATTTCATATCTTCCAACATTCTATGAAAATGAAACAATGTGAATATCTTCTTGGTGGCATATCAGAGGGCAGTTTTTTTGTTTTGTTTTTTGAGACAGAGTCTTCCTCTGTCACCCATGCTGGAGTGCAGTGGTGCAATCTTGGCTCACTGCATACTGCAACCTCCACCTCCTGGGTTGAAGTAATTCTTCCTGCCTCAGCCTCCTGTGTAGCTGGGACTACAGGTGCCCACCACCACACCCAGATAGTTTTTGTATTTTTTAGTAGAAACAGGGTTTCGCCATGTTGGCCAAGCTGGTCTTGTGGAAGACAGTTTTAAAATTCATTGTAGATACATAAATTTCTTCATGTACAAACCAGCACAGGTGGAAGGTGAAGGAGAATGGACACATGGGGTCCTTCCCTTGTTCTGACACAGTGATTCCTGAGCAAAAATATCTGGAAAACCATTGAGCCAGTTAGAAAGGCAGATAACCTGAGACCTGGGCAGAGTCCATTCCTCACTGCACTGCCTAATAGAAATTAAGCCGCTTCACCTCAGTGTCAGAGAAGAGCTTAGCTGGATTTTAAGGATCCATGAAAAATCAGAACTGTCCAACTCGGAGAGCATACAATCTGGGAAATGAATATGCCCCTTGGAGTCTCATGAGCGCCAGCAGAAAAGACCAGTTGTCTATTTTGGAAGGAAATTCAACAACGCATACATTTCAAGCTCTGAAAGGGACATTCATTCACTCATTCATTCTTTAATTCACCAGTACTTGTTGAGCATCTACTTTAGCCTAGGTACAGTATAGGCTATGAGGACATAGAGGTGAGTGAGACAGAGACATTTAGCAAGCTGGATCATGCAAAACCTTGAGATGAAACATTTGGATTTTAGCTAAGTGCAATGGAAGTCACTGGAGGTTTTAGACAAAGGAGTAATGTAATATGGTTTACATTTTAAATTATGGAGAGATGTATCTCCGGAGAATGGGCTGGAAGGAGGTGGAGCCGAGTAAGAATGTGTCATAAGTCAATCAGTTCAGCTGTACGAAGAGACATCCTAGTCACAGGTGGTGTCAAGATTCAAGTAAAGTTTAATGGGAAGAGATAATTTCCCCTTTTTCCTTAAAAACTCAGAACTTGACTTTCTCTTTCTCCTTCCTTTCCTCTTTTCTGCCTGTTTTCAAAATAAAAGTATCTTTACTTTAATGCAATAAAAACTGCAAAAATGTACCAGCGATGGCAGCAGTGGCCCATCTAGAGTGGCTGCTGCCATGATGCTGGCTGCACTGGGGGAGGTGCAGCTGGGGCTGGATGCTCCACAGAGCCAACAGGAGCCGGGAATAGGTGGAAGCCCCGTCCCCTTATCAGGTGGCAGGGCAGGAGCTTCACACTCCCTGGGTGCAGCTGTGGCTGCCCAGCTGCGTCTGCAGACCTGGGCATCCCTGTGCCCTTGGGAGCCAGGAACAGGCAGAAGTCCTGCCTTCCCAGGCACAGCTGCAGTTGCCAAGCCACAGCTGTGGACCCAGGCATCTCTGCCCTCTCAGGGGCCTGGGAAGGAACCCCTGCCCTTGCAGGCTCAGAAGCATCTGCTCCCACTGTCTGGCCTCTCCCTGCTCCTAGCACCCACTCTGATCTTGCACAAGGTTGGGGCTGAGCAAGGCACTGTTGTGGTACAGCCAGGTGTGTGCACACCCAGAGCAGCGCTGACACACCAGTCCCTTGCCACCTCAGCCTGCTCTGGACTTTAGGGGCTGACGAGCACAGGAAGGAGGCCAAGGCGGTGCTGAGGGCAACCCGTGCTGGCCTGCAGGCACCCTTTGACAGGAACAGCATAGGTGCCATGAATGGCAGCAGGAGGAAGACAGGCTCCTGGGAGTGGAAGGGGGCGGGTCCTTGATGAAGCTCTGCCTTCAAGCCCTGGAAAGTCTGAAAGCCTTAGGGGGTGGGATGCCAGTCCCATGGACCAGCATGGGAACTTATAGTGCTTTTTCCAGGCCTACTCATGGCCACCCATGGACCAATCAGCCTGCACTTCTTCCCCTCTGAGGCCAATAAAAGCCCTGAACTCAGCCAGACTCCAGGAGAGGAGGAGAGATGGATGACCAGCTGCAGAGAGGAGCTACCCACTCCAGGGTCTCCTCTCTGCTGAAAGCTGGATATTCATCAGGACACCTCACCTGCAGAAAGGACCTACCCACTGTGGGTCTCCTCTGAGCTGTTCTGTTGCTCAGTAAAGCTCCTCATCATCTTACTCTCCACTTATCCACATACTTCATTTTTCCTGGATGTAGGACAAGAACTTGGGACCTGCCGAACAGCGGGGCTAAAAGAGCTGTAACACAAACAGGACTGAAACATGCCCCTTGCTTGCCACAATGTGGGTGACAAGAAGGAGAGGGGAGAAGAGCTGTGGCCCTTTGGGGAACCCAGACCTAGGAGCTCCCTGAACCAGGTCTGTGACAACCTCTCTGGGGCTCTGTGGTTCCTGGCATCTCCAAGCTTCTGGGCACCACCACATTCCCCAGTGCCAGCTGTGGAAGCTGCTTACAGTACACCTGGTCCAGCCTCAGCCTCAGCCTCAGAGGGAGCCGGCACCCATGCTGGTGCCTGGAGCTGCCTGCCCTGCTGCAGTCACCAGTGTGCCTTGCTGTGCACAGTGTCTGGAGCCCATGTTCACTCTCAAACTCCTCACTGCTCTGCGCCTGGCTCACCCTTGGCAGGCACGAGATTTGGGCCTGTAGCACGAGCTGAGAGCAGCCTGCCAGGCCAGGAGGGTGGAACAAGCCCAGCAGGCCTGAGTAAAAACTTGGGCAAAGGCACTACTAGCCACAGAACTTTCTGGCGAGAAAAGAAACACCCCAAAGATCCTGTGACACCAGTGCAGGAAAAAGAATGTAAAACTCTACCCTTTCCTGTAACGTCATACCAAGAAGATAACCATCATTTACAGCTTCATGTATATATACCCATATTTTCCCTGTGAACATATAAACAAAGAAATAAATGTATTAATAATAGTGATTTGGTAAACAATCATCAACATTAATAACTAAATTTGAAATGGCTAAGTAATGACCCACAATACAAAAAGAATTCAGAAATAGATGGATGAGGAGGAAGACATTCACAGATGGTCCCAGGACCACCTAAGTCATTCGTTTTTTTGGCATTCCTACTAAGTGTCCAAGAATAGAGTCCAGGAATCTGTATTATAACAAGCTGTCCAGATGATCCCAATGCACACTAAATCTGAAAATCACTGATTCAAAGTATGTAATTTTTGTCTTAACTAAACAGCGAATAACAATTACACATAGACAAAACCAAAACACCTTTAACTTATCTTTCAATCATAAGAAAATTGGATTATCTTTTCCTAACCATTTAGCCTCTAATATATGTTTAGAAACAGAAAAGCAATTGTCCCCCTCCCCTCCTCCAGGTAGAAGGACCTCAATAAGTCAACACTATGCTCCTCACTCACTCCTCCATGGAAGGAGGAGAAACTTAGCTGACTGACAACTGGGGAGAAGCAGCAGGAGTACTTCTCCAGCCCCTTCTGGCACTCTTTTGGGGATGACTTCCCACAGAGTGCGTGATTTTCTTCCAATTTTTGCCAGGCCATAGGCTTAAGACATAGAGCTCATGACTAAGTCAGAAAGTTTATTTGGAAGCCCAGTGTTGCCAGCCAGGTAGTTCACATCCTCCAGTTTACTCTTCAGTAATAAAAAAACAGACCAAAATACCTCACTCTGTCTGACTTCCGTATCTGTCAGTTGGTTCCCAGTGAGGTGCAAGAGGGCCTATTTAGTATCTTCACTGAACCTCACTCAACACAATCTCAGTGGGCCAAGGTGATCCATTATTTTCATAACCATTTAACATAAACTTTATATTCTTTTAGTGCTGTCTTATTTTACTGTTAAGTGGAGTCAGTTAATTCCACAAATGCACAGAAGTAAAACTACAGACCTTTTTTGAGAAGAAGTTCTAAAAACACATCTCAATACATATTTCTTCATTTCTTCATAATGTATAGGAAGGGAGGGGTGAGGAAGGAACAAGAGGAGAGGAAAGAACAGAAGAGGAAGGAGATGAAAGGGGAAGCAAGGGAAGAGTAAGGGAGGAGAGAAGAGGGGAAAACTATAACTTACCCTTGTCTCACCCTTTTGTCATACATACTACTTTTGCTTGGAAAGATAAAGAAATAGTATTGAATGTAGGTGATAGTTCTGTTCAGCTTCTACCCCACACTCTGTGTGTCACCAAATATATCACCCTTGGGCCCTAGTTTTCCCCAAACACTCTTGGATAGACACTATGATCTCTTCTACCATTTAACTTTTTCCTGCTCCTACAGCTTATGCATGAGATTTCATGATATGGGGTCATTCCCTTTGTAGAAGAATAGGTCCCCAGATGACCTTGGCTGACCCAGCTCTTCTGCTGCTCGTTTGCAATTCTCAGGCAGAATTTACCAAGAATGCAACATCCCAAGATAATGAGGAGATATCCAGAACAACCCAGGTTATGTCCTCATTCTTCTTAGAACAAGACGTAGATGTTCTACAGCACTCGACTCAGCAAACCAAGTGGAACCCAGGGTATATAAATTCAGGGTCCCAGAGCTGCAGTGTGAGTGTTGTCTCAGTGAACTCATGCAGCTATTAGAGAACCTTTGCATCCTTTGTTTTCTTCAAACATAGCAGAACAATTTTTAAATGTCAAAGTTGTATATCAAGAAAGTTTGTGAGTTCTCTAAAAGACCAAAGATAGCAAATAGAGTTTGCAAAATGCAGTCAACAAACAGGTATTGCTTTAAAAAGAGATGGGATTATCAAACACAAACCTTCTTTCCTTTAAGTAGCAACATGCTTGACATCACAAGCTCTGGACCACGAATCAGGAGGTCTGATCTTTTGTTTCATTTTTGCTGTCAATTTACTGCTTGACTTTAAGAAAAAAATGCTTTGCATTCCCGATGGTTTGAATAATCATTTATAAAAATGGATCGTAATCATTCATAGGAACCAATAAACTGCTCCAATCCTTTCTGTATGAGTAGGATTATTCTAGTTTGCTATAACAAAATATTGTAGACTGGGTGACTTAAACAACAGACTTTTTTTTTTTTTTTTTTTTTTTTGGTTCTAGAGGCTGGGAAGTCTAAGCCAGAAGATTTGGTGTTTGGTGAGGGCCCGCTTCTTGGTTTGTAGACAGCCACCTTGCCTTTTCACTGTGTGCTCCCATAGCCTTTCCATGGCACATGCTTCCGGAGAGAGAGCTCTCCCTCCCTTTCTGTTCTTAAAAGGGCACTAATTCCATCAAAAGAGTGCCACCTCCAAGACTCTATCTCAACTTAATTGCCTCCCAAAGGCCCCACCTTCAAATACAAGAACATTGCGGGTCAGGCCTTCAACATGAATTTAGGGAAGAGGGAGAAGCAAACATCCAGCCCATAACAAGAGTGGAGCAGAAAAAACATGGAGCTAGGTGACTTTAAGTGAATTACTGTAAATCTCTGGGGATTAATTTCTCACCTGTAAAATGAGGAAAACTGGATGACAATTTTAACATCCATGTCTGTTTTAAAAATCTAGGACACAAGTAATATTCCTGGAAAAATTTAACTTGTCGTTTTTCTATATACACTTGATGCTAGTATGTGTGAGTGGTGGCACAGAAGTGGGAAGTTAACTTTGTAAAGCTAAAACTCCAGAATGGCTTTCAAAATATAATTAAGTTGCTTGGCTGAAACTCTCCATTCAGAATCAAAGTACACTTAGAAAATATAAAATATAGAAGATAGTGTTCTGCTTTAGCTAGATATAAAGGCCTCAAAATATTATGCATTTTAATAACTATTATTTTAAAAAATTCTTACAGTTTCCAATCTCTAACTGATCAGATGAGAGGCATTTTCTTCAAAAAATTTCTTTACGTCCCCTGTAGTGTCTCTTGGATTTCTGTATGAAAATGCTCATTTCTTTGTCCCAAGGTACTAAAGATACATCCTAGCTTAAAAGATAGTTGGTGCAGACCTCTGAGCGGGCCCCTGGTGTTTATGTAAATAGGGCTTTCGATTGGCAAGCAATTAGCCATTCATGACATTCGACACTGTTACTAATGTCATCAGAGTATCTAATTAAGTGTACTTACGCACATGACACTCCATGATGTAAGGAACACACAATACAAACATATTTCCTGGTTTCTGGATACCACAAACTTAATACTTTGGCTGATATTCATTACAATCTGATTACAAATTCAGCAATGACCCCTTTGAAGAATGCAAACCACTATTTTCCAAGAAATTTCATTTGGCATTCCTAGCCTTTTCTTGACTCTCTGCAATATTTTCTACATCCTCAATTAAACGAATCAGCTCTGCTACAGCCACCGTTCATAGTGATTAACAAAAATAGGCCGGTGGGTTTGTTTTGAGCTTCTTTCTATTTCAGCCTTATGTGCAGGAATCTTGGCTAATGAGAAGAAGCTGAGAATTAGAGCGGCCTGGCTTGATCAAGACTATGGTGAATACACCAGGTGATTATATGACATCTTTCTCTATCTGTCCCACGATATGGCTAGAAATGGGACAAGGAGCACAGGGTCAGGTTTGGGGATCAGGCAGATCTGCATTCAAATCCCAGTCCCACAGCCTACGAGCTGTGAAATCCCTGACAATGGGCTGAACTCTCTGAGGCCCACTTTCCTCATCTGTAATTAGAGATAATAATTCCTGCTTCAAAGAGCTGTCATGAAGATTTAATGAAAGAGACTAGTAGGATAAACAGTAAGTTCTCTGTTAACACCAATTCCTTCTCTCCACAACCCCTTCCCACTTCTGATACTTTCCATTGCCCCTCCCTCCTTTTCTTCCTTCCTTCCTTTCCTTCCTTCTTTCATTTTCCTTCCCTCCTTCCTTCCTTCAATTTTCTTTCCCTCCTTCCTTCCTTCAATTTTCTTTCCCTCCTTCCTTCCTTCAATTTTCTTTCCCTCCTTCCTTCCTTCAATTTTCTTTCCCTCCTTCCTTCCTTCCCTGCTTCTCTCCCTCCTCCCCTCCTTCTTTCTTTCCTTCCTTCATCACACATATTCTTTTATATTTGACACTAGCTAGGTACTGTATATAAAACTGGCACAAGACACTGTTTCTTCCTTCAAAGTACTTACTATCCAGTGCAGGAGACAAGTAACAAGTATAGTAGTCCCCCTTATCCCCGGGGGATACATTTCAAGACCCTCAGTGGATGCCTGAAAGCAGGGATAGTACTGAACCCGATATATGCTGTCTTTTCCTATATAAAACATACCTATGATAAAGTTTAATTCATAATTTAGGCACAGCAAGGGGTTAACAATAAAACAGAACAATTAACAATTATAGCAATATGCCAGCATCATTACTCCTGCACTTTGGGGCCATTATTAAACGAAATAAGGGTTCTTTGGGCACTAGCACTGTGATGCTCCCACAGTCAATCTGATAACCATAACAGGGTGAGCAACCAAGTAACTCACAAGCAGGGAATGTCTACAGTGTGGCCATGCTGGATAAAGGCACAATTCACATCATGGGTGAGATGGGGCCGGACAGAGTTAGATTTCATTGCATTTCTTAAAATGGCATGCAACTGAACACTTATGAACTATTTATTTCCAAAATTTTCCATTTAATATTTTTGGACCACAGTTAACCATAGGCAACTAAAACCTCAAAGAATGAGCCCAAGAATAAGGGCAGGGTAACTGTACTTTCAATACAATAACACGTAGGGGGCAGGTAGGAGGAGCACATGGAAATAACATTCAACTCAATCTCACAGCAGGGAAAGTCTAGATTGAGCTGATGGAGAGCAGTAGGTGGCTAGATCAAGAAATCTAGATGTCAGAGAGCTTGTTGTTCACAACAGGAACATCACATGCAAAGGCCCAGAGGTATGAGAAAGCCTGCAACTGCAGGTATTTCTGACTGACTGACAACGAGGCACCACAAAAGGTAGTTGCAGGAAATGAATTTGGAGGTAGACAGAGGCCTGATGGTAAAGTACTTTGTAGACCTCATTGAGGGATTGAAACTTTATCTGGAGGGTAATTAGGGGTGACTGCACAGTTTTAGGCAGAGAAGTGGCAAGACACAATTGTGCTTTAGAAGTATGGTGGAGGAGGTACAGCAGTTAAGATAGTGAGGCCACATATGAGGCCTTTGAAGTCCTCCAGAGAAAAGATGATGGGTACCAGAAGGGGAGTAGTTAGAATTTTTATTATCTCCTCTTCAAACTGAGAACAGCCCCAGGAACTTCTGAGAACTTTTGAGCTAATCAAATAAGCTTACCACTTTTTCCACTGTGCTGGGTGTTGACAGTTTATAAGCACAAGTAAGTACCTGCTATTATCACTTATATATTTCCTTTGTGACTCATGGTATTAAAGCTAGAGTTAGGTCCAGCTAATGACTGCTGTGGAGTCACCTCTCTGGGTGGTGACCAATGTCTTGTTTCTGTGCCAGGAGAGCACTCTTCACAGAATTATCTTCAAACCAAACCAAACCAAAACAAAACAAAACCCTGATTAGCCTTCTAAAGAATCAATTTGATTATGGTTTAATTTTATGTTTATGTGGAGAGGGAGAATAGTTCACAAAATAAAACGTCCCCACCTACATGACCTTCCCTAACTGCTGCTATGACTTCGGAAGACCTATTAGTGTTTAACAAAACACGTTGCATCAAAGTAGTTGAAGGGCGAGGTAGCTGAAGAATCCTAATATCTTAAGAGGTTTGCCAATCCTGTTATTTTTATAAGAAATCCAGGCACTTAAGAAGAAATTACTCAAAATTATAATTTTACCAAATTTCAAATTAGAAGGAATTATTCTTTGAAGGCACAAAATAAGAAAATAATACTTATTTATCTTGAAGAATAGCTTGCAAATAAAAGAACTTTCTTTAAGTTAAAAAGGGTAACTTGGCATGTAAAGCTGATATTTTAAGATGTTCCTTAGATCCATATAAATATAGTCACCGCTGATTATTCAGAGAGGAGTATGAGTGAATAGCAGGAGGCATTATTTTAACACTGGCAATTTTTAAAATTATTTGGGCTTGCACTATTTCTTTGCCAGAAAGCAATGATGTGTGAAACCAATCCAACAAATCCAGATACACTGGGCCACCACTACTTACATATTTTTACCAAGCATTCGACTTGCAGACACCATCTGAACCCTATGGTTCAAGATCATAAATCCTTCTGTGAGGCTCATTTGTTACCATTTGGGCTCATTTATCATCCCCAAAAGACAACCACAAAGGAAAACACAATTGGATACAGTTGGTCCATACATGCTCTCATGTTTGCAGGGGGCCTAATTTAAGCAAAAAGAAACTTCTCTGAATTTCCTTCCAAACCTAACTTCCATGTCTACCAGGCTTTAAGAATTCAAACATATTTCTAGAAATATTTCCACTTCTGTTTCCTTCTCTAGCTCTGATCATTTTATCAAGCTCCCATTTGCTGAGTGTCTTTACACACCATAAGCTCTTCACAGTGTCTGATCTATTTACAACTGGAGTGTAAGGTAGGTTGTATTCGTTTGCAAGGGCTGCCATAACACAGTACCACAGACTGGGTGGCTTAAACAACAGAGATTTCTCATAGTTAAATGAGAGGCTGAAGTACAGAATCAAGGTGTCAGCAGGGTTGGTTCCTTCTGAGGGTTGTGAGAGAAGAAACAGTTCCAGGCCTCACTCCTTGGCTCATGGATGGCCATCTTTTTCCTGTATCTTTATGATGTCTTCCCTCGTACAAGTTTGTGTCTAAATTTCCTCTTCTTCTAAGGACATGAGTCATATTGTATTAGGGCCCACCTGGCTGACCTGATTTTAATGTAGGTACCCTCCATAAAGACCATATCTGCAAATACAGTCACATTCTGAGGTTCTGGGGTTAGGATTTCAATGTATGAATTTGGGAAGGGAGATCTGGCACAATTCAGCCCGTAACACAGGTATAATAGCATCACTTTACAGGTGAGGAAATTTGGGCTTGGAAAGTTGGAGGCCAGAAAGATGGTAAGTTGTGAAGTGAATATTCTGGATCTGTTTGATTGCAAAGAGCTCCTACTCCCCACCCTAAATTGCTCCCTAGCTTTAACCCCATAGCATATCTCAACCCCCTCACCCGCAGCCTCACCAGTGGTATTACTGATGAAGCAATCCAGAAAAATATTTTTCCACCAGAGGCAAGGAGAAAGGTAAACAAAAGCATACTGAATGCTTTTATTCAGTATCTGTTTAGTATGGGATGGTAATAAGCATCTTAGTCACAGAGTATAAGAAAACTTGACCCTACAATCTAGGAGCTTTTAATTAACGACAGACCACACCAATGCAAACAAGTTCAAAGGACAGATGCTAAACTCTGAATGAATGTCTCTATTCTCTAAATAATGACAATTTTACATTAAACCCAAGCAAAGAGATAAGCAGAACTGGGAGGAAGTTGAGGGTGTTTCCTATTTAGATCAGGCTGGTCTGAAGGAAATCTTCATCTCTCTTCCTGTGGGAGGGGTTTCAGGAGCCTCAGAAATCTACTCAGTTTTTCATTACTTTTTCATTAATTCATTACTTTAACACTATTACAGCTTTCCAACATTTTGTTCACCTTTACTGTCTGCAATGTGTTACTATTACAAATTCTGTAAGCGTGCTTCTAAACAAAATGATGCATTCACAAAAATGTTTAATTACTTAAGTCATAAAAAATCAGTCTAGCATCAACTCTTCTGAAAGTTTGGCTCTATATTAAAACATAAAACTTAGCTGAAGAGACATCTTGCTAAGCTTCTCAGTCACTGAAGAGCAAGTCAAGAAGTCCACAATACTCTTACCAATATATAAACACGGGAAAATGTTCCTTCTAAGCATGATAAGGATGTGAACAGCAGCACCCCTCTAATGACTAAAACCTCTGTTCCTCAAAAATACATCATTAGCCAACAACTTCCCTGTAGAAGTTGCCTTTAATTGGCATTTGTACATAACCAAGTGTTAGTCTGTATTTATACCATAAGTTAATTTGGACAAAATTAAAAGCTAATTGATCACAATCTCAACCTCAGTCATGAGTAGTGTGGGCCCAAAATATCAGTCTCCCCATGGATTTATGCAGACAATTTATGGGGAACCAGAGGAAGGCCATTTTTCAGCATTGTCCCAAAGAGTGAATTAATTAGAGAAACATTAACTTTAGCTTCTATTTTAGGGACAATGAATTTAAATACAGTCACACCTTGGTATAGACAGGAGATGGGTTGCAAGACTCCCTGCATATAGCAAAATCCACGCATACTCAAGTCCTGCAGTTAGCCCTGCAGAGCCGAGTACCAGAAAAGTCAGGCTTCACATCCCCAAGAATACTGTATTTTCAATCTGTGTTTAGAGTAAGTGGGCTCTCACAGTTCAAACCTGTGTTGTACAAAAGTCAACTGTACTGTTTTTCCCCTTTACTTCATAAAGAGTTGTCATGGTTGGGCATGGTGACTCATGCCTGTAATCCCAACACTTTGGCAGGCTGAGGTGGGCAGATCACCTGAGGTCAGGAGTTCGAGAGCCGTCTGGTTAACATGGTGAAACCCAATCTTTACTAAAAAACTACAAAAATTAACCAGGCATGGTTGGTGGCAGGCACCTGTAATCCCAACTACTCGAGAGGCTGAGGCAGGAGAATTGCTTGAACCTGGGAGGCAGAGGTTGCAGTGAGCCAAGATCGTGCCACTGCACTCCAGCCTGGGTGACAGAGACTCCATCTCAAAGACAAACAAAACAAAAACAAAAAAAACAGATTTGTCACAAGGCAAGCATTATTGGTCCAAGACAAAATCATAACCAAATAGTTAAAATTTCTGCCATCAGAGAAATGCAAATCAAAACCACAATGAGATAGTGAGATGTCATTGAGATGGTATCTACCATCTCACACCAGTTAGAATGGCGATCATTAAAAAGTCAGGAAACAACAGGTGCTGGAGAGGATGTGGAGAAATAGGAACACTTTTACACTGTTGGTGGGATTGTAAACTAGTTCAACCATTGTGGAAGACAGTATGGCAATTCCTCAAGGATCTAGAACTAAAAATACTATTTGACCTAGCCATCACATTACTGGGTATATACCCAAAGGATTATAAATCACTCTGCTATAAAGACACATGCACACGTATGTTTACTGCGGCACTATTCACAATAGCAAAGACTTGGAATCAACCCAAATGTCCATCAGTGACAGACTGGATTAAGAAAATGTGTCACACATACACCATGGAATACTACGCAGTCATAAAAAAGGATGAGTTCATGTCCTTTGTAGGGACATGGATACAGCTGGAAACCATCATTCTCAGCAAACTATCTCCAGAACAGAAAACCAAACACTGCATGTTCTCACTCATAGGTGGGAATTGAATAATGAGAACACTTGGACACAGGAAGGGGAACATCACACACCAGCGCCTACTGTGGGGAGGAGAGAGGCGGGAGGGATAGCATTAGGAGATATACCTAATGTAAATGACGAGTTAATGGGTGCAGCACACCAACATGGCACATGTATACATATGTAACAAACCTGCATGTTGTGCACATGTACCCTAGAACTTAAAGTACAATAAAAATAAATAAATAAATAAATAAATAATAAAATTTCTTACAATGCAAAACTTGTCAAGGAAACACACATACACACACAACACACAACACAGACATTTTAATCCACTTAAATCTAGGAAATGGCTTCAAGCTCAGGTATGTAAATGAATATAATACCTAATTATGGATTGTTAAAAAATAAAACATATAAACAAACATACAAAAATTCTGGTTTCTCTGGATGGGATTACATCCAGTGGAAAACTTCAACCCACTAAAAGGCCTAACAATGGATCCTTATTGTTGGAAACCACAGTGTTGCCCTCAAACAGTAATATATTTTCACCACTTCTCCTAATCCCACTGAAGAGCCCACTGACACAATTCCAATGCATATGTAAATAATTACTAAGCAGCAGATAATTATGCCCAAATCAATAGCTGGGCAGCTGGGTTACTCTATGTCAAAACCCAGACAATTCAATGAAAGCTCCCCTAAGGAATATTCTCAGTTGTTATGGTGAATTTTGCTGTTACTTTTGCATTTTGATTGATTAATACACAATGCACCTTGGCATGTTTTCTATTTGGAATGCAAAATGCTGGTAACACATGAGAGGATACAGTAGAATTCTCCTACTATTTCCTAATGGAATTTTGCTTTAATCTTTCAGAAACACAGCAGAAATTTGAAGTTTCTTTTGTATCTTAAAAAAAACTCAATAATCTAAAAATAATATGATAGCATAAATGAATATTTAAAAGGATAGATGCATCAATAAATTACTCTAGGAAAATTATTATTTTTATAATTTCAGGAAATTATTCTTTTTATAATATCAAAGCAAGGAGTTAATGGTAATTCTTAGAGATTTATAAATCTGACACTATAAAGTATACAGTTAACTTTTAGATATCCACATTAGTTCTATGCACTCATGGAAAACACATATCCTCTACTCAGACAATACATATAATATTAACTTTCCGAGGGAATAGTTTTTATACAGGAGAAGAAAAGTGAGAAGGACATTCAGAATATTAAAACATATTTCATTAGACAGTAGCAAAATGTATTCCTTCTCCAGTTTTCTTACTGTCTTACAAGGCTCTCTTCTACCTTACTGGTCTAGTGGGGAGAATTCTAACATCTTTTATACACAAGTGTTTCAATCTTCTTCTCCTAAATCACTGCTCACAATTCCCAGCTCACTTTCTCAGTGCCAACAGCCATAGTTACTGGTGACAAAATGTGGCATTTCATACCAGATGTCTCATGGGGATGACAAGTTCGAGTTTAAGGGATGTGCTATCTCAACCAGACTGGTAACATGATTCGGGGAGATGGCATGAGCTCACTCAGCTAATCCCCAAGGAGGAACAGAACAGCTTCAACCAAGTGCTTTTGGCACCACTGCACATTTCATCTTTTATTTTTTAAAAAACACAGGCTCCCTTTCCTCTTTGTTGGCCACCCTTTGAAAGAATGGACCTCATGTCTTTCCATCCTTATTTTTGTCAACCTTAAAGGGATCTGGTTATCTTTCTTCCAAGGCCATCATTACACAGGAAAACAATATATTCTTCTTCCAATCTTTCCCACTCCACACTCCCACTACCTGTCACAGCCCCCCTTTTTTTTTCTGATTTGCATCAGAAATATAATTTGTAATTGACTACAAATTAACTATAGAATTTAAATTTCTCTTCCGGGATTACTAGAGTAGTTCAATCTATTCTGTATCAGTTTCTATTTGACGTGAGTATTTAAATGTAATTTTTTCATTAGAGAGATGATGAGTGAAGAACATAATTTAATGAAATTGTGGCTAATACAATGAGAAGGGTTTGGACAATAATTACAAGTAGGGATTTTTTCTTTTTCTAGAAAATTAAATGTTCAGGGTGCCTGTATGCCTCTTTTTGTAGGCAAGGTCTTCTCCTATCTTATGATTCCTCCTGTAAAATATTAAAACTAAGGTGTTTCAACTAAAGAGTTGAAAATAATGACTGGGTGTGGTGGCTCACGCCTGTATTCCCAGCACCTTGGGAGGCTGAGGCAGGTGGATCATGAGGTCAGGAGATCGAGACCATCCTGGCTAACATGGTGAAACCCCGTCTCTACTAAAAATACAAAAAATTAGCTGGGCATAGTGGCACATGCCTGTAGTCCCAGCTACTCAGGAGGTTGAGGCAGGAGAATGGCGTCAAACCAGGAGGTGGAGCTTGCAGTGAGCCAAGATCGTGCCACTGCACTCCAGCCTGGGCGTCAGAGCAAGAACCTGTCTCTAAATAAATAAATAAATAATGTAGAATTTCCACGTATAAATAAGTATGTTTCTAGATATTAGATTTTCAAAGGAAATTTTTTTACATCTTTTTACATCAGCACTGCCCATGGATGCTTCCTACTTCAACCTCATCATGATAAAGACAGGTGTGCTCACATGGAATGTACTTACTCTTCTACAATATCTCTAAATTGTACCACTTAAAACATTGTCTTGGATATTTTGGGCCATCTCTAGCTTAGAGGAAAGAGACTGTGATTTGGACTTTGTAGCTCAAATATCTTGCCCACCCACTTCTCCCAAATAAAACAAATACAGCAAGGTCAGAATAACCTGGCAATATGTAAACCAGGGTCTTCCCATTCTCCGAGGTTTTGCATGATAAAAGTGCTTGTGTGTGGAAATGCGTTTCATCATCAACAAACCTGTTTAATGGTAGGATACTGTTTGGGCTCTGCAAACAATAGGGAACAAATGAAATGCAGACCATCAAAATCAAGTCTAAGATTAACTATTCAAAGTACAAGTGAGCAGCCGGGCATGGTGGCTCACACCTGTAATCCCAGCATTCTGGGACGCTGAGGTAGGCAGATCACCTGAGATCAGGAGTTTGAGACCAGCATGGCCAACCAACATGGTGAAACCCCATCTCTACGAAAAATACAAAAATTAGTCGGGTGTGGTGGCAGGCGCCTGTAATCGTAGCTACTCAGGAGGCTGAGGTGGGAGAATCACTTGAACCTGAGAGGCAGAGGTTGCAGTGAGCCAAGATTGTGCCACTGCACTCCAGCCTGGGTGACAGAGCAAGACTCCTCAAAAAACAAAACAAAACAAAACTGAAGTGTGAGTGAACAGACAAGGTATTGTAACACATGGTGAGTAGAAATGCAAAACTCAAAGGACAAAATTTATCTTAAGGTCCTTCCTGAATTCCCCACCTTCAATTTCTGGACACTTGGCCCAAGAGAACAGGCTTCTTAAGGCCTAGTTATCAAATACAATTCAAGGTAGAAAAAATTTGTATGTAAGCTTTCTGGGAAACAGGCAGGCAGACAGACAGACAGACAGACACACACACACACACACACACACATATACAAATAGACTAAACACTATTTCTAATCCTTAAAATATCAGAGGCCAGTAGCTCCATTGGTCCATTATTAACAAGGCCACTTAATGGAACAGTATTAACAGCACTCAGTAAAATTCACAGCAAGACAGCTTGCACCCAACTGAACTCGTGATATTAAACATCTGACCACAAAATGGTGAATTTTTCCCTGTCACTTGTACATGAACTCCTAAATTCTCTAGCTTCCCAAATTATTTTTATTAAGCAATAATCTTCACACGCCATAATTTTCATTAGCATATCCCTAGCTCTGTAGAAAATCTTTTATCACCAAATATACCCAGTATTTCTCCTCTGTAAATCAGTTCAAACATATGTCACCCCTTATCTATTATTCTGATGTTGCTCAAATGCTCAACCTCCCAAATGTTTTATTGCCTCTCATCTAGTTTCAAAATTTTGCATATTGAATTTTACCTGTGGGGTCTGAAACAGTTAGGCCATGTCCCCACCCAAATCTTGAATTGTAGCTCCCATAATTCCCACATGTCCTAGGAGGGACCCAGTGGGAGGTAACTGAATCATGGGGGCGGGTCTTTCCCATGCTGTTCTTATGATAGTGAATAAGTCTCACAAGATCTAATGATTTTTCCCCGCACGTGCTTTCTCTCTTGCCTGCTGCCATGTAAGATGTCCCTTTGCTCTTCTTTTGTTTTCTGCCATAATTGTGAGGCTTCCTCAGCCATGTGGAAATGTAAGTCCATTAAACCTCTTTCCTTTATAAATTACACGGTTTCAGGTACGTCTTTTTTAGAAGCATGAGAACAGACTAATACAAGGTCCCTTCCCATTTCCAATTTTTTATTCAGGGTCCTCAAGTCGAGTCATAATTTAAAAACATATAAACGTATCTAAGGATTTCTCCCATTTAGTCCTAGATGAATTTTCTCCCCAGTTATCTTTTAAGTAAGTTTCTACGTTTTCTCTCTCAAGCTCTATTTACCCAAAGCCAATATGGATGATCAACTTGTGTTTGGCAAGCATATTAAGAACACCTTAATTTGATTAACTAAAAATATACAATTGTGGCAAGTGTTCATAATCAAAATAAAATGAACCCTCCAATTTAATACATATCATTCAGTTTTTAACTTTTTTTTTTTTTTTTTTTTTTGAGACAGACTAGCTCTGCTACCCAGACTGGAGGGCAATGGCACAACCTTGGCTCACTACAACCTCCACCTCCCAGGTTCAAGTGATTCTCATGCCTCAGCCTCCTGAGTAGCAGGGATTACAAGCACGTGTCACCCCGCCTGGCTAATTTTTGTATTTTTAGATGGGATTTCGCCAGGTTGGCCAGGCTGGTCTCCAACTCCTGGCCACAGGTGGTCCACCTGCCTGGGTCTCCCAAAGCGCTGGGATTATAGGTATGACCATCATGCCCAGTCCAGTTTTAAAAATATTTGTATCTTGTTTAAATTTGTGTTTTATCTAATGTGTATCTGCATGCTTATATATAATTTTTTGTATTTATCATATATTATGCTTATATCAGTACTTACAAAAATGTACAGTGCTTGCAAATATCTAATTACTTTTCTTTAATCTTACCCTTTAGTGAGGATGTTGAGATCAGTGTCCAGAACCCCTCAAATAATGGCTGTTTATTATAATAATGATTGTCATTACAATCTAAATCCTAACTTCCCATGCAGAGGCCCCGGAAGCCAGTTTCAGTGTAGTTTGCAGGAAGGAACTAGCTCATTTGTTTAGCTGCACATGTAACATTCAAGGATCCTTTTCTACCAGCTAGAAGCAATTATAACCAGGCACATTCACAAGACTCTTGCTTCTCCCCTAATTTATCTTCCTCTTCAATCAGATAATTTTTATTTATTATCTTAGGGCTGTGTTCTGCTGGCACTTGCTCTGGTCTCTTCTCCTAGTGAATTTTCTAGCCAAGAACGTAATTTAATCTGTGACTTCGGTTTCCCACCAGCCGATCACATTTGCCATGATCCTTCCTAATACTGTTTTTAAAATACGCCAGTTGTTGTTTACTCTATAAAATACGGCTAAGGCCAAGTCCTTTTGATAAAAGAATGTGGTACATACTTCTAATGTAGACTTGCTGTTACTTCCAGAGACCACCACATGTAGCAGAACGATCATTCCGGGCCAGACACTTGCTGCTATACAAATAAAACATGTGCACAGGGCCTGAGACGCGGAGGGAAATGCAGACCTGTTATACTAGCTCACATGGGGTGACCTGTCAACACAGTAGTTTGGAATGTTACAGGGTTAGGTGAAATAGACCTGAATATCTGGCGGGAAAAACCCTGAATTCAGATTTCCGAACTCCTGTGGGACTTATATAAGATAAATAGGGGTAAAATCTAAACCATGCACCTGCTTTTAATTAAAACAGCTCTATGACCAAGATTTATCTCAGGACCTGATAACACAAAGCCTCAGTTTTCTGATCTCTAAAGAGGGGGATTAGATTAGAACAGTGATTCCCAATTAGGATCACGCAAGGCAGGATGGAGTAGAGGTGTGGCTTGAAAATTAGATCGACCATTCTAATAAAATCTTACACTGTATTTAAAAAAAAATCTCACTAGTTTAATTATACAAACTAAAGAAAGGCTGAAGAAAATAAAGGCAAGGGATCTTTTTTTAATCGAAAGGAAGCATGGGTTTAAAACATAAAAAACTGGACTAAATTCTCTTTCAGATCTGAGGCCTTCGATTTCCCCCCAGAGAATAGACTACCACACTATCAGCATTTGGCACTGAACTTGGAAGGGCTGGTTATTTCCTGTAATTAGTACTGCATATCAGCAGTAATAATGAATTTCAATCTTGCTTTGATTAAATATAAAACATTTAATTCAAATATTAGTCAAACACAGATAACACAAACATTCATTCACATCCTTGTATGACTCGCTTCTCCTAACCTCAAACAGCAGCTTCATAGTACCCTGAGTCTTGCTAATCTTGAGTCATGTAAATTACATCCTGAACTGTTTTGAAGAACTTACAACGTGCTGGTTAATAACTAGCTAACAATATGCATCCTGTTTATTTTAAAATCACCCTAGATAGAGGAATGGGCTTCAGATTCATTCATGTGAACTATCTCCCCTGTGAATAAAATGTTTCACACTCCAACATTTAATGTTTAAAGATCAGGACTCTTAGTTAAATGAATTAATCTGGTGTGAAAACTATTTGCATTTTTAACATCATCAGAATTTCTTTCACCCCCAGCTGTTTAGTTCACTGCTTGTATGATTATAATTAGTAGGAGGGGGAAAAACTCATTTTATTCAATGTTAAATTATATTCAAGAATTCTTAAAAGAAACAACTTGTAAAACCTCTCTAACACTACAGTACAAGTAGGTGGGGCAAGGGAAACCTCAGGGTTCTTTTTAGATAAAAGTCATCATTTCTGCAAGAAGGCAGTGTCTTCTTAAAGCAGTAATTCGTTTTCCCATATGTATCCATTATTCAGTTCATTCAAGTGCAAATGCAGGGAACATTTACTGAGCCTCTGCTTTGAGCCAGGCATCAGTCTAGGTGCTGAAGGATACCAAGTCAAGGAGCCTATGGTCCAAGAATTGGGGTGTTGGTGGGGGAGGGTCCTCCAAACAAGATTCCACTGAGAGTTGTTAGAAATCAGGCACATGGTTTCCAGCACCCAGTGGGTGTCGAGAACCAGGAGATCCTTGCCATGAATCGGCCTGAGCCTCCAACCTCCTCTAATACCACTATCCCTACCCCACCACTCCCAACTCCAGCTCACCACATACGGCCAGCCACACCAGCCTCTTTTCTGTTGCCCAAACATGCCAAATTGACTTCTGCCATGGAGCCTTTTCATTTGAGACTCCTCCACTGAAAGTCCCTGCTTGGCTCCTCCCCATTCTTCCACTGTCAGGCTCCAAGTTCCTCCAACTCTGCCCAGGAATTCCATAGAGTCATCTGTTTAATCTCCATGATATCACAATTCTCAAGTCTTGTTTATTTGTTTACCTGTCGACTGCTTGCCTGTTTCCATTAGAATATAAACTGGGCAAGTACAAGGGGCCTTATCTGCCTTGGCCACTACTACCAGAACTTCCAGCCTGTCTGCTGGGGACATGGTAGATCCTTTGTGTAAATGTATTTTTGAAGTGAATTGATGGATGAATGAATGAATGAAATGACTACAGCAATTCATGCTATGACAGAAGTGTGCTCAGAGTACTAGACGGATACTGAGGAAACGTGCCTTTTGAGTTTGAATATTATTTTTTTCCACAGGACATCACATCTGGGCTAAGTTGAAAAATAAGGAGGAGTTAGCTGGACAATAAAAGGGAAAGGAGGAAAAGTGTTTTCCAAGTGTAGAAAATTCCATTATTATGGGCTGAATGTTTGTGGCTTGGTGAAATTCATATACTGGAATCCCCAAGGTGATGGCATTAGGAGGTGGGGCCTCTGGGAGATAATTAGGTCCTGAGGTGGAACCTTCATAATGAAACCCATCCGATAGCCCACAGATATGGGGTCCCCAACCCCAGGGCTACAGAGAGGTACCAGTCTGTGGCCTGTTAGGAACCAGGCCACACAGCAGAAGGTGAGAAGCTGGCAAGCAAGCATTACAGCCTGAGCTCTGCCTCCTGTTGGATCAGTGGCAGCATTAGGTTCTCATAGGAGCACAAACCCTACTGTGAACTGTGTGTGCAGGGGATCTAGGTTGTGAGCTCCTTATGAGAATCTAATGCCTGATGATCTGTGATGGAACAGTTTCATCCTGAAACCATCTTCCACCCCAGGACTCTGGAAAAATTGTCTTCCATGAAACGGGTCCCTGGTGCCAAAAAGCTTGGGGACAGCTGCCCTCGTTATTTTTAGCTAAATATAGAAATTGACCCTTCTGGTCTGATGAACCTTACATTTGTTTTATCTGAGTTCCATCCTCAGGAACTGATCTTCAGGCCTCTCAAGAAAAATACAGAAGAACTGAAACTCACCATATCCTCACATCCAGACAATGAGATGCTGGATCCCTCATGCATCATGATTGTTTCCTTGCTCCTCCCTAGTTCCTGCCTTCTTACACATTGTTACATTTCTTCCTTGCAATATAAACCCCTAGTTTTAGTTTAGTTTTTTTATAGATTTTATTGCTAAGCTGCAACATACATGATTTAATACAACAAAAATAATTAATCAAGTGATAAGTAATAAACTGAACAATAAACACTTAAACATTTTCCTTTGGAAACATGTTAAGATGAACCTGAGGTTTCATTACCAACTTGCTGTAATTTTGTTATGTGTTACTAGCCTATGTACCCCATGTTTTCTATAATCATGCAGATGTGAGCAGAAGTTTGAATGATTAAATAAACGAAAAGTCCATTTACTGCAGGGAATCATTCCACAAGGCAACCAAATTGGGTTTAAAGAACAAAACTATTCAAGAAATTCTCCACGTATTTAGGTTCATTTTAGAACCCATGAATCTAGATGGACTGAGCTCCCACCTCCTTGGCTGCAGCACCCGATTAAACCCTTCTTCTTTGGCAATACTGGTTGTTGTCTCAGTCATTGGCTATCTCTGCGGGGAGCAGCAGGACCCAGATGGAAACCCTGATGTTTCGGTAACAATACATGGGATTAGTGCCCTCCCAAAAGGGAACTCAGAAAGTGCTCTGCTCTTTCCACCACTGGAAAGACACATCTGCACACAAGGAAGTGGGCCTCACCAGATAAGGGATCTGTCCACACCTTGATCTTGAACTCTCCAGCCTCCAGAACTGTGAGAAATAAATGTCTGTAGCTCACAGGCTATTTGCTTTGAGATAAGAGACTTATGCTAAATTTTTTTTTCTCTTAATATCTGCCCCAGTGGCCTTGCTACAGCCTAAAATATCCATAAACAGTGGCAGGGCAGGTTAATGGAATGCACCCTATATGGAAATTCCATGTTGACTGTTTTATGTATATTAACTCATAAAATCCAGTCCACATTTTAATCCCATGAAGTGGGCACCGAGATGCCAAAGAGTTAAATAAACTGCCCAAAGTCACTCAGCTAACAGAAACGAGCCAGATATCCAACACAGCTTAGGAAAAATCTAACATAGCTTAGGAAAACTCCAACACTAGATATCTCCTCCTTTTGTATTAGGGCTTTGAAGGTTCCTAATCAAATGCCAGGAATCCACAGGAAGGGAAGAAGGCCAGAACTCCCAGTGTACATGCTGGGCTCGGGCAGAGTGCACAGGTAACAGGGGTGCCAGACCCATTGGTCCCATCAGGCTTGTGGTGGGCAGGGAGGCCTGGGTAGCAGAAGCCCAAGATGACTGCCTGAGGCCTTAGTGACCTATGTGTTACCCCAGGATGCCAGAACAAATACTGTCATTTTCTACATCTGCTGTCTTGTGGAGAATGGTGACACAGGCTGGTTAAGCCATCATCAGACATTAAGAATTTAGTATACATTAACTTGTCTAATTAGGTAATCCCCCACCCAACCCCACTAAGCAGTTCAGGAGAGAATGAGTAAAAGGATAAGGAGAAGGCAAGTTCAGAGGGTGGAAGGGGCAGATTGAAGTGCGGTACCAGGGATCATGGAGTCGGGGGAGGGGATTAAGATAAACAGCACAGAAGAAGTAGGGTTGCTCAGTGAACACCCTACACTGACTTAAGCCCAACCTGGTCTGCCACTACACACATCAACCATCCACTACCCACATCAACCGTCCACTACACACATCAACCGTCCACTACACACATCAACCGTCCACTACACACATCAACTGTCCACTATACACATCAACTGTCCACTACACACATCAACCGTCCACTACCCACATCAACCGTCCACTACCCACATCAACCGTCCACTACCCACATCAACCGTCCACTACACACATCAACCGTCCACTACCCACATCAACCGTCCACTACACACATCAACCACCGTCCACTACCCACATCAACCGTCCACTACCCACATCAACCGTCCACTATACACATCAACCGTCCACTACACACATCAACCGTCCACTATACACATCAACTGTCCACTACCCATATCAACTGTCCACTACCCACATCAACTGTCCTGCCCACTACCCACATCAACCGCCCACTATACACATCAACCGTCCACTACACACATCAACCGTCCACTATACACATCAACTGTCCACTACACACATGAATCAGCTAGTCATCCTTATCTGAAACCCAGGGTTGTGCAAGACATGGTTTCTCTTAACTAGAAGGTGTTAATTTGATAATTCCCAGAAGATCTGAAAGATAAAGAAGAGGTGAATTAAGGGGAAGAAGAAGTTTTCTCTGTTCTGCTAATACTTTTGGATTGCTTATACATGCAGCGGAGAATTATAAGAAGCATATATATATAAACTATATATATGGTACAAAGTCTTAGTAACGTCTCTGCTGTGCCCTTTACTCATTTCTCACCTGGCCCTTACTTCTGCGTGGAGAGTTTGTTAGCTTTAAATTTCCTGGGTTCAGGACCCTGTCCCATCCCAATATCTTTGTAGACGTTGGTAGCTAGCACAGTATCTGGCACATAGAAGACTCTAAGTAAATACTGGATGAACAAGTGAATGGAATAACACTGATAGTTTCTTAAAGAGATAATGCAAGTTGAAAGAAAAAGTTACCATATTCTTTATTTCTACTGACAAGCACTTTAAATAGCAGTATAAGATCATTTAGTTATTTAATGTCCTGATCCACTTACTATTTTAGGCCTGCATTCTCTAGCTGTCAAAAAGCAAAAGCTATGGTATCACCTAAATTATCACCCCAATAAAGGAATAATTTAAACACATATGCACAGTTGGCCCAAGCATAATGAAGGCTTTTGATTTTTAGAGGGTTTTATGGAAAAAAAATCATACAAACTCAAAGCAGATCTCATTAATTAAAAACACATTCCCACTGGGGAAATTTATCTCTGACAATATTTAACTAAACAATGAGAAAATGATATTTCAACATGTCAGAGAAATTTCTGTTCATTGTCCAAGAAAGAGAAATGCAGTATCTTTATTTTAAATGCCTAGATATTATGTATTTGTTTCATGGGACAGATACGCTGTGACTTTCATGGAGTAACCTGAAGGAGAGAAAATACCTGAGATAGAAGAGAGATGGGATGAGCCTTCGAAATCCAGCCAATGACAGAGCTTTGAAGTGGGTATGAGACTTTCATATTATGGGCTGTTATTTACTCATGCTAGTTTCTGCCTTTCAAAATCAGTTTCCAGATTATCAAACATGAAGTCTTATAATCAAAAGACCTTTTATTGACGGCTTATTGACATAAGAGTTCAGAATTCCCAGGATATCACTGCAGAAAAAAAGTCTTATTTCATAGTTCTGATCCTACATGAATTTTAACAGCGTTTAGCTCTGTCACCAGGCTGGAGTGCAGTGGCGCAATCACAGCTCACTGCAGCCTTGACCTGTGGGGTTCCAGCAATCCTCCCACCTCAGCCTCCTGAGTAGCTGGGACTATAGGTTTGAGCTACCATGACTGGCTAATTTTTTTTTGTTTTTTGCAGAGACTAGGTCTCCCTCTGTCGCCCAGGCTGGTCTCAAACTCCTGGGCTCAAGCGATCTGCCCACCTTGACTTCCCAAAGTTGAATTTTTATCTTATATTTAATAATAGCATATGCTGACTGGCTAAATCAACATTATTATTTTCACCAGTAGAATTTTATGTTTGATGAAGAATTCTGCCCTTTCATATGTGAGGAAGGCAAACTCACCACCAACCTATCACATCACATGAGCAAAATCATAATTATTTGGGAAAATAAATCCCAATAAGTTTGTAACAGATTATGCCAGTCATGAGGGGCTACTTCACAAGGAAATCACTTGAAAGATTTTGTCTTCATCACCTTTGATGATAAATCTATCTAATAAAATTGAAAAGAGAGAATATGAGAAAAAGGAGTGATAGGTTAATTGTTATCACATTACACTTTTAAAATGTTATCCCACCTGACACCCCTTACCAGATGTTTCCTAAGCAAATGGCCACAAGTGAACAAAGAACTTTAATTTGCAGAGAAACCAACTCCACACTATCATAATAAAGTCACCTCTTGTTGTCTCTTTATAATGAGCTGTCAGATGGCTTGCTTTGATTAAAAACAACAAAAACAACAAATACAACATCCTGGTATAAAAAGAACTGCTCCATTTGACACTCTTTCCTCTTGGACGGGATCTTCCCAATTTTTTTGAGACAAAGTCTCACTCTGTCACCCAGGTTGGAGTGCAGTGGCATGATCTTGGCTCACTGCAACCTCCGCCTCCTGGGTTCAAGAGATTCTCCTGCCTCAGCCTCCCAGGTAGCTGGGATTACAGATGCTCACCACCATTGCCTGGCTAATTTTTGTATTTTTAGTAGAGATGAGGTTGCACCACGTTGGTCAGGCTGGTCTCAAACTCCTGACCTCAGGTGATCCCCCCCACCTTGGCCTCCCAAAGTGCTGGGATTACAGGCATGAGCCACCACGCCCGGCCCCAATCTTTCTGATTCTCTCACTAACCTAGCTGTGGTTCACCTTGCATGGAATTCAGTCTTGAAATCTTTAAACATCATTCCTCCAGTTGCAGGAACTGTGTCCTAATTGTGAACCAAAGTCTTCATCATTCCCTGTTATAAATAGATTATTATTTATCAAGGCTAGGTTTCTAGCCTCCATTGGAGTCTTGTCTTTCTCTCCTCCCCTCTCTGCCCCTTATTGCCCCAGGGCAGGACGTGGGGCTCTGCAGCATACAGCCTTATGAATCTTCCTCAAGTAACCAATTATCCGGCTGTGCAGCCCTGTCTGTGTCCTGACAGCTGCATGCAGGATGCAGGCCCTGCTGTCAGAGGCGAAAGACTCCAAGCAACCTCCCATTCCTCACCGCACCTCCATTACAATGTGGGGAAGAAGGGCGCACACACCGAAAGGACTTCGTTAGGGATGCCACGGAGGTCAAAGACTGCTTAGAAGAAAAGGCTGAGGTGAAAATTAAAAAATGGAAAGGTGCCAGCGTAGTCCAGACAGGTGCTCGTGCTCTCGTACGGGAAGAATTGAAAGACTCCTCGCCCAGGCCCTGTGTAGCTATTGTCGGAGACAGCGCACACTCAGGCTGATTTTAATTGAGATCAATTTAACAAGTACCATCTTCTGCAAAGTCCTTCAATTGATTAAAAGCCAAATGAAGCTCTTGTAAGTGGTGACAGGTTTTTCTGTCATCTTTCCCAACTCCCTCCCCAATACGATGATTTTCTGAACTTTTGGAGATTGTGTGCTAAAGAGACAGCACTTAATCTGGGCTGATTTCTGCAGGTATATTTTAACGTAATTATTTTTTGAGTTGTACTTTTGTGAACCTAACCAGTGATCTCAATTATTTGTCAACAGCAAACACGTATTAGTGGATCAGAATTGCAAAAGGCCCCAACATTCTGGCTGTTGCTTAGAGAGCAGCCTCTCTAAAACTTCACTGATTGCATTGCAGGGACCACAGGAACACACTTGTGTCACTGGCCAATTGCATCTTAAAAGGTGTTTGCTACAAGTAGTTATGATTTAGAGAATGGACTTGGGGCCACACTTCGCCAACTGAGTGTAACGATCACCTGTGTCCTATGGTGATACCAACTAATAGCCAGGGACATTTCATAGTAATGCTGATGTAAGATCTTCTTCGTGTTTATCTAGACTTACCAAAGACTGCACATGCAGGACAGACCCCTTTCTATTTAACAAAGCTGCTAAATAAATGATGGCTCCAATGACAGAAAAAAATGAGGCCCTGCAAAAAGAGAAAATACATTCTACTGGGAATTCTATGTGTAACAGGAAACACTTCCTTATATCAAGACCAGGATTAGATGAACATTTCTATTTAATTGCATCATGAGGGATTTAAGATTTACAACACAAAAGAGGTACTTATTGTAAGAGTTGTGCAGGGTTGAAATACACCATACTAAAGACAGTCATAGATGCTCTCCTCTACAGAATTTCATGAACAATGAAGAAACATACGAGATGTGGCTCTACAGGACGGAAAGTTCCTTTTTAAACATCTACACTAGAATTTTCACATTTCAGTAAGTTATCATCCACTTCAAATAATCACTCAAATAGTTATTGGAAGAATCAAGTGAGATACTGTGGACAAATCATGTTTAGTACCTGGCACTCAATCAGGGGTGTGTGTGTGTGTGTGTGTGTCACACACATCCTACTTATATCTGAAGGCCAATGAGGCTGTAACTGTTTAAATTGCAAGTGTTCTGAATTCCCTCTGAATTATTTGCAGAACCTTCAGTCCATTCTCTTTAGCAAAATTTATGTAGTACTTAATATCTGCAAAGAACAATCTTAGACTGGAAAACCTTCCTGTGACATTGGCCTTGATTTCTGGACAGTGTTGTCATTCAGAAATGAGAACAATAAGAGTCTCAAATAAGCAAGTCAAGAAAATATCATTTGGGGTCCAGATTGAGATATACACTACCAAAGCAAGGAGATAGTTGCTTCGGTGGCTTTCTGACTAAAACTCACAGACAACTCCAAAACAGGAGTTGCAAGATTGTTTGAGTAATGAAGGCTTCAGCAGAGTAAATATGTAGCTTCCCAAGCTGCCACATTAAACCAGAGTTTGTTAAATACACATTTTCTATCACTTTATAAGTCAAGCATTACTCTTTTAGGTAACAATCAATCTCTTGGTATATCTGAATGTCACAGTTGAAAAAAATTATAAATGTTTAGTATATATATCTATAATTTGGAGAAAAGAAGATATTTTTGTATTAATGAATGACTGAATAAAATCAAAATACACTGAGAAAAAGAGTGGTTGCCGTCTGCTAGGGAATAGAGTTAAATATGTCTTTAAATAATAGATACTTAAGGCTGGGCACA
The DNA here is from genome assembly GCF_000951045.1 of Mandrillus leucophaeus. Classification (NCBI taxonomy): domain Eukaryota; kingdom Metazoa; phylum Chordata; class Mammalia; order Primates; family Cercopithecidae; genus Mandrillus; species Mandrillus leucophaeus. Next base: position 1,268,679 of record NW_012107675.1, read on the forward strand.
GTGGCTTATGCCTGTAACCCCAGCACTTTGGGAGGCCGAGGCAAGTGGATCACCTGAGGTCAGGAGTTTGAGACCAGCCTGACCAACATGGCAAAACTACGTCTCTACTAAAAATACAAAATTAGCCGGGTGTGGTGGCGCCTGCCTGTAATCCCAGCTACTCAGGAGGCTGAGGCAGGAGAATTGCTTGAACCCAGGAGGGGGGTGTTGCAGTAAGCCAAAGTTGTGCCATTGCACTCCATCCTGGGCAACAGTGTGTGAAACTCTATCCCGCCCCTCCAACCCCGCTAAAAAAATAAAATAAAATAAAAAAATAAAAATACCTGAGAGCTGGAAGGAAACAAAGGGACCATCTGGAGATTCCGTGCTAAAAGAAATCACACTTCTTCTGGGTTAAACCCTGTATGTGTGTTTTTAAATTATTATTATTTGAGTCAGATGGTGAATGCCAACATCTGGAGTTCTAGACCAATTCTCTTATTTCCAGAGGGGAAACCTAAAATTCAGAGAAGTTAAGCTTTGCTCAACCACATAGATGAAACAAGAAGAATGAAAAAAACTGAATCAAAGTCTTCTCATTCTAAATTTCCACTGCACTTTGTTGTACTAGAAATGGGATTTATTTATTTATTTGTTTGTTTTAAGACAGAGTCTCACTCTGTCACCCAGGATGGAGTGCAGGGGTGCAATCTCGGCTCATTATAACCTCTGCCTTCTGGGCTCCAGTGATTCTCGTGCCTCAGCCTCTCAAGTAGCTGGGACTACAGGCGCCCACCACCAGGCCCAGCTAATTTTTGCATTCTTAGTAGACACGAGTTTCACCATGTTGGCCAGGCTTTTCTTGAACTCCTGACCTAAAGGGATCTGCCTGCCTCAGCCTCCCAAAGTGTTGGGATTACAGGCGTGAGCCACCACTCCCAGCCTGGAAATGGGATTTAAAGAGACATATTAAAAAAATTTTTAAACTATTTATGACATAGGTCAGCATTAGCTTACAAACAGCTAAATAAATAGCTAAAGTTTTCTATTTTTAAAAAAGTAATACATGTATCAAGTGAGGTGCCACAGAGTATAATATAGTTACTGGTTTGTATGGCTGAAGAATTATAATTTAGATTTCAAAACAGATATCCTAATTTTTCTTGTAATCAAACCATTTCACTCATTGTTATATGTGATTATATTTACTTACAACATGTCTCCAACAACAGTTTGATTCAAAATTGCACTGTTTTTTACTGTGGGGTGGAACTTTTTAAACCAAGAGATTTTTTAATGTCTTCAAATAGGTCCCACTGTGCAGATCTCAGCCAAACTATTAACTATCAAGGAAACAGGAGTCTCTTTGAATTTTTTTTCCAAAACAGCACTCTAACACTCTTTATACATTGATTTCCAGACAGAATTACTTTTTAAGAGATGAAAGAAATTAAAAGATTTTGAATTCAATTTCACAAGCATCACCCTGTGAATTTGCCATATCCCACCCCCCACACAGTTAAATTTCAGCAGAGAGTGAAATCATTCACCATATGTATTTCCTAGAAAGGCCTGCAGCATCAAGAAACAGAATTGTTTTTACAATACGTGATTGGTTTCCTAAAGCACCAACATAGCTTCTCTCTTTCCAAAATCGCATTGCTGCCATTTTTAATGGGTTACTATATAGATGCACTCGCAAAGACATCTGACTACCTAGAAAAAAATACCTCTTTGGTCACTTCCCTTTCAGTTCCTTTGACTGGGAAAAGGAAAGAGAGTTAGCAGAGATAAGTACATAATAACTTCTATGTTTTATATACACTGTCTTTTTAATCCTCCTACTGGCAAAGTAAGGTATTGTCACCGTTTTACATATAAAGATAATGATACTCAGAGAGGTTCGTTAGATTTTCCAAGCTAATGAGTCGGTTTATTTTCGAAGTATGGCTGAAGTCCATTCTTTCTGAGCTGACTCTTTCCATTTTAGTACTAAACTAACTTAGAGTAACTGTAATGGTAAATAGAGTTTGCATTCACATTTCAACCTTCCGAGCCAAACCCCTGGTCTTGAATACCTTGGCTGCACTCTCTTGCCTGTCACCTTTATGCTGGGTCTTACTGGCCCATGAATGGATTTTGTCTTGCCCCTCTTTCCTGCTGACTTCCATCTTATTAAAACTTTCCAGGACTTTCAATAAACTCTACTCCTACGATTCAAAGGCTAACCAAAGAAACCAAACCAAGAAAACATGTCAAAAAAAAGAGCCTACTTCAAAGAATTCAAGAGAAACACACACTTCTGCTACTTAATACATTGAAAACTCTAAAAAGAATCTCCAGTGAGCTACAGTGACATCTTAAACAAGAGAGCTTTTTGGTGCCTCACAAACTATATCGAGTAGGTTTCTGACTAGTTTGCTCATTAAAGAATGAAGCCAGGATTTTGACCTTTGGTGATGATGGACTAATTTGTTACAAACAAAAAGTATCCCACCTGGAACACCTTGAAAATCTGGACCCCAAAAATTTCCATTTTAAGTGTTGGGGAGTTAATGAAGCAGCAAAGACTTGACAAGCAAAATCCTTAAGACGAGAGAAGCTTGGAAGAGTCTGATAGCTAGCACAGGGTTTCCCTTGAGGTACCTGAGTGGAAACTAAGAAGCTGCAGAGAACTTCTAGTAGTTTTAAAAATCAAGAATAACAAAAACTGGCCTTCAAGGTCCACCGGTATTCAGGTGAGAACCTCTCCCAGTAAAGGCTCTATGCTAAAACTAAGAACGAATTAGAACTAGACAAGCATTCACAAAGCTAAAACCAAATTTCAAATCAACTCAATCCCTCTTTGTATTAAAGCAATCTCCTTTATCCTAAGTGCTGCCTGAAATGAAAGTATGCCTATTTTGGATAAAGATAACTATCACTGAGAATCTCAAATTATCTCTACATTTTAGTGCACTACATTTGGCAATAAATAAAAAATTACCAAGAATAGTAGGTGACAAAAGCAAATTAAAAGAAAAACACAAAAAGTGCACACAAGAGACAGAGATGATATAAAGTGACAGATTTTAGATACCAGATACAAAATTTTAAAAACCAAGATTAATAAAATTGAAATTCATAAAATGCAGAATTTTAGCAGGAACCCAAAACTAAACCAAAAAAGAAAGAAGAAGGAAAACAGAAACAAAGAAAATAGAGTCAAATTGATGTAAAAAAAAGAGAAAAAGAACATGGGACCCTGTGAAAAGTTCTGACATATATGTAATCGAAGTCCCAGATGGAAAGGAAAGAAAATGGCCCAGAAGAAACATATACAATACATGAAGAGGTGAAGCTGAAATTTTCATCTAAAACTGAAGAAAGACTTAAACTATAGTTCAAAGTTCAGTGAATTTCAAGCAGGAAAATTAGACTTACACATGTCACATTACTATTTCATGTTGCCACTAGAAGGGATAAAAAAATGTTACCCTCAAATAAGCTACAATAAAACTTACAGCTGACTTCTCAGCGGAAACTATGCAAGCCAGGTGACAACTGAATTACATCTTCAAACTGCTAAAAGTGAGTGACAGCCAACAACACTCTACATGTGTAACAACATCCTTCGTAAATAAAATATCCTTTATAAATGAAGATAAAATAAAAACATTTTAATACAAATAAAAGCTAATAGACTTGCCCACAAGTCTGCATTAACGAAGATTAATGGTTATTCCTCAGTCAGGGGTAAATGATTCCAGATAGAAGTATGAAGAAGGAATGAAGTGCACTGTGGGAGGCCAAGGTGGGCAGACTGCTTGAGCCCAGGAGTTCAACACCAGCCTGGGCAAAATGGCAAAATCCCATCTCTTCAAAAAATACAAAAAGTAGCTGGGTATGGTGGCGCATGTCTGTGGTCCCAGCTACTCAGGAGGCTGAGGTACGAGGATCACTTGAACCCGGGAGGTCAGGGTTGCAGTGAGCCAAGATCACATCACTGTACTCCAGCCTGGGTAATGGAGTGAGACTATCACACTCCAGCCTGGGTAACGGAGTGGGACTATCACAAATTAAAAAAGAAAAAAAAGAAGAAGGAGGAAAGGAAGGGAAGGAGGGAAAGAGGGAGGGAGGATAAATGAAGCAAAACAGAAATAATAGATATGAGAATATATCTAAATGAATACTGATTATATAAATGAACAGTAGTTATGGCTTGTAGGGTTTTAAAAATGTGTGTATGTGTGCACATATACAGGTACATAAAGATGTCATTTGTCCCAGAATTTATCTATAAATTCAATATAAACTCATAAAAATTCCAATATGTTATTTTTATCAAATCAACACTTTGATTCTGAATTTCCATGGAATTACAAGAAGCCAAAAATATCATAAAGAATATACCTATGTAACAAAACTGCATGTTCGGCACATGTATCCCAAACCTTAGAGTATAATACTAATAAAAAGATTGAAAAATCCACAGTGAAGAAGGTTGTTTTGTTTTGAGAAGCCAAATATTTAGCTTAGAAAGTTTCTGGTTTAATGGCCATGATTATGGAATACAGTTTTGGAAATGCTGCCTTAGAGTTACCAAGCTTTTTCCTTTAAATAAATACGTTGACTGAGGCAAAAAAAAAAAAAAAAAAAAAAAAAAAAGAGTTGTTATAATGGATACCAAAACTTCCTAAAAAGCTATAGGAATTAAAATAGCACAGTATTGAAGAGCATAGAAAAATATACCAATAAACAGTATAGAGGAACCAGAAACAGACTCATGCTTATATGGAGATATGACTTGTAGTATGTACTGCTATGACATGGCACAGCAGTAGTGATAGGATGATCTTTTTAATACATGAGACTAGGTCAACTGGATATCCATACGGGGAAAAGTGCATCTTGTCCCCTACCTTATATCAATACAAAAACCAATTCCACATGATAATTCTAAATATAAAAGGCATGACAATACAGCATTTAGAAGATAATAGAAGAGAATGTCTTTGTGACCTTGGAACTGGGAAAGGTTTCTGAAACACAGCATAAAAACCACTAACTATAAATGAAGCATTTTATAAATCAGACTACATAATATTGAAAGATACCACAGAGTACTGAAGAGACATGTCACAGAGTCAGAGAAGATGCCTGCAATATATTACCAAAGAAATCCTAATTCCAACAATATACAAAAATTCCTTATATATCTATAAAAAATGAAAACTTGCTGTTTTAAAAAGGACAAAATATATGAATAGATACTTTACAAAAGAGTGTATCAATATGATCAATAAATACAGGTAGTCCACATTTTGCATGGCTTTGATATACGCAAATTTTGTCAGTCACCAAACACAATGCAAGAATCAGTTGCCACAATGTATTAACTATAATTGTATGAAACAAAAACTTTGCTGGCAGCTTTTCCGCCTACAAATCACTAGTTAAATAATAATTGTGCATCAGGATCAGTGATCTATCACATCGCTTCTTTCAAAGTCTGTCATTGATTAGTCACTGTGTGTCTTTTATTTAGTGCATGCACAGACAGCAAAGCATGTAGTTGTGTTGCCTTCCTGTATCCCAGTGATAAACCCACATGATGTTCTACAAAAATGGAAAAATCAACAGAGGAAATTGGTCAACAAAAAAGAAGAGAGAAAAAAGCAATACTAATGTAAGTATAATTAAAATCTAACATAAATATAATTAGAGAAGAAAGAATTGACCTCAGGTATGTTGACACTACTGCCATTGTAAAGACTCCAGATACGCAGCCAGAAGAACTCCATGAAGGCAAAGTTATCCATGTAAATGAAGGAAGTGGCTGTGATGAAAAGGATTAACACGTCCCAGAGGAAGTGACTCCAGCAAAAGACTTCAAATTAAAGGAACTGACTGGGCACAGTGGCTCATGCATGTAATCCCACATTTTGGGAGGCGGAGGTGGGTGGATTACCTGAGGTCAGGAGTTCAAGACCAGTCTGGGCAACATGGTGAAACCCTGTCTCTACTAAAAATACAAACACCTGTAATCCCAGCTACTCAGGAGGCTGAGGCATGAGAATCACTTGAACCTGGGAGGCGGAGGTTGCAGTGAGCCAAGATCGCACCATTGCACTCCAGCCTGAGTGACAGAGTGAGACTCCATCTCCAAACAGAAAAACAAAACAAAACAAAAAACTAAAGAAACTCTCAGAGATATTTCACAACATTGGAAGTGTGGAGGGATAAGCCACATAAATCTGATCCAAACTTAGAAAGAAGTATGACAATTTGCCAAGGCATAGAAAGGAGGCTTGCTCCATACCATAAGTTACACAATGAGAAGGCAAGCCCTATCCAAACTATTATTCAATTTTTTTACAAAGAAAGAGAAACACTTTAATTCTCAAATTCCCACTGCTTCAAATTATAGTGAACTAAATAAGACTTAGTTTTACTAATTTTTTCATTTCCCTACATATTTATAACCAACGGTATGAGAAGTTTTTTTAAAAAATGTATTTTGACAAAAAAATTTTAAAGGACCCAGAACAATTGTAATTTTTTCAATTGATTATTAAGTTAGCTTTGGTCAATTTCATTTTACATAATTTTTACAGACCTGCAATCCTGTGCAAAGTGAAGACTGCCTGTATAGGAAAACGATGTTCAATGTTATTAGTCATCTGGAAAATGAAAAGTTAAACACCACAGCATGCATTCCAGGATGCTCAAATCAAAAAAAGGATGGCAATGCTAAATGTCAGCCAGGATGCAAAGAAACTTGAATTCTCAGGCATTGTTGGTGGGAGTGTAAGTTGAGTTAAAATACTTTGGAAGTATTTAGCAGCATCCACTAACACTGCACAAATGTACAACTTAGGACTCTATGGCCCAGCCTAACTACCCCTAGTATAAGCCCAACAGAAAGGCATATGCAGATGTGTATCCCAAAAATTATATACAACACTGTGCATAGTAGCCTTTCTCAAAATAATCTAAAAGAGACATAAATGACTATCAACAGTAAAATGGATATAAAAACCATAGCATATTCATATCCTTAATATAATTATTTATATAGAGAAGTAAGATTAATAGATTTCAACAACAAGCAATAACATGGAGGAATCTTACAAGCACAATGTGGAGTGAGGAAGCCCAACACAAAGAATACAGACCATTTAAATCCACTTTTATAAAGCTCAATCATAGCAAGAACTAATCATAAGGAAACACTTAGCTCTGGGAAAGAGGTAGTGGTGGGAAGGGGACGGAGCAGGGGCTTCTGGGATGCTGATTTGTTTTATTTTTTATCTGGACGATGGCGACATGGGTGCGTTCACCTTGTGATAACTGATCAAGATGTATGTTCATGATATGTGTGGTATTTCTGAATGACTATTATGCTTTAATAAAATTTGTGTGAAAAACTAAAGCAAAGAATAATGTTTTAAATATGTAATATAAATATCTGTAATTATTTCATAAAGCATTAGCCTAGGAGTAATTCTGAAATGGTCTGAGAAACCCTGAAGATACCTGAAGTGCTTTCTGATGACCCGTGAAATCAGAATTATTTCAAAAACATCATGTGCATTTTCTACTATGTTGTCATCTGTAATAATTCTATAAAAGCAATGACTAGAAAACTGCAGATTCCTTAGCATGAATCAAGCAGTGCTACCAAACTGTACTATTTGTCATCATATGCTTCTCTGCCACGCACTCACTCACTGCCATGCACTTCCACGCACCTTGCAAGGAAGGTGATCCATGCAAAATAGGAAACCATCTTTTCCTCACTGTAGGAGAAAAAGATGAAGAAAAAGAAGAGGAGGAAGAGGAGGAAGAACCCGTTTCACTTAAGAATAACTGACAAAGTGGTAAAAAAAAAAAAAAAAAAAAAAAAAAAAAAAACCCATGTAATATATTTGCTATTTTCAAATGAATACATACATATTTTAAATACATCTGAGTTTTAATTTCTAATACAATAAACACCAATAGACAGAGATCTCTTTAGAGTCCTCAATAATTTTTAAAAGTAGGAAAGGGTCCTGAGACCAAAAAGTTTAAAAATCACTCTTAGGAAATACAGGGTCTGTGATTATTTTGCAACTCTCTCGCCTATGTGTAAATAAACCTCTTTTCAAGTATTTAAAAACTTCTGAAGTAGTTAAAACATTCATCATACAATCAATTCTGTTTGTAAGTTTTATTTACATAGGCAAGCATTTCAAATGGCACGCAGTGTTAACGTTCATCCTAATCTCTGCCCCAGTGATCAGAATTTCCCTGTCATGAGGCAGAGTTGGGGATATGGATGAAGTCGCCTTCTGTCTATTTATTCAATGAAAGAAAATATGGTTCTATATAGCACAGAGAAAAAGACATGGTTACTTGTCATCTGAAAATAAATACCTTTGATTGCCACAGAATTTCACTGAAGAAGAAACATCGAAAATCTAGTTTTCTTTTACAGGCCAGGCGCAGTGGCTCATACCTGTAATCCCAGCACTTTGGGAGGCCGAGGTGGGTGGATCACGAGGTCAGGAGTTCGAGACCAGCCTGGACAACACGGTGAAACCCTGTCTCTACTAAAAATAGAAAAATTAGCCGGGTATGGTGGCAGGCACCTCTAATCGGGAGGCTGAGGCAGGAAAATCACTTGAAACCAGAAGGTGGAGGCTGCAGTGAGCAGAGATTGTGCCACTGTACTCCAGCCTAGGCAAAAGAGTGAGACTCCATTTCAAAAAAAAAAAAAAAAATCACTCTTAGGAAATACAGGGTCTGTGATTATTTTGCAACTCTCTCACCTATGTGTAAATAAGCCCCTTTTCAAGTATTTAAAAACTTCTGAAGTAGATAAAACATTCATCACACAACCAATTCTGTGTGTAAGCTTTATTTACATAGGCAAGCATTTCAAATGGCACGCAGTGTTAACATTCATCCTAATTTCTGCCCCAATGATCAGAATTTCCCTGTCGTGAGGCAGAGTTGGGGATATGGATGAAGTTGCCTCTATTTATTCAATGAAAGAAAATATGGTTCTATATAGCACAGAGAAAAGGACATGGTTACTTGTCATCTGAAGATAAATACCTTTGATTACCATAGAATTTCACTGAAGAACAGAACCAAAAATCTATTTTTCATTAGATTTTTACATACAGTTTTAGAACACAAGTATTATGTAAAGTAAGGTATTTCTACAAGTATGATTTAATAAGAGTTACTCAATGTCTCAAAATATATAAGCAACAAAGACATCAACTATACATCAACTCCAAGAACTGATGAGAAAAATATATTCTACAAAGATAAGATTTAAAAATGTAAAGACTAGTAAGGATAATTAATTGCTATTCTCAGCAGCTAATTCAAAACCTACTACTTGATTAATTCTCAAACTGTTGAAGACTAAATATTAAGCCAACCTATGATTTTGATTTTAAAACACATGTACATTCATTAAAAAGAAAGTTGCATGGCTGGGGTTTCCTCAGGTGTAAATCTAAAAATGAAGGCACAGCCCTCCATACCACACATACAGCTAAATTTAGCCAAGTATGGCAACTTTTGTGAGGGCCCTAAATCCTCTAGGGTGCACCTTGGAGTAATCAGAGATTAGTAGTGACCAGAAGACGGTCTCTGGACCAACTGTGGACCAATCAAAACTCTCACAGACTTCTACTCCTGATCAAACAAACAGACTTCCAACTCTGGTCAAGATACAGTGACAGGTACCACATTTATCCTCCCACTTGAAATGACTACAAACTAGACAAAATCTGTGAAACAAGTTTTTAACATTGGACATTACACAGTGCAGGAAGGTGATCCATGAAAAATAGGAAACACACAAGATGAGCCCTACCATCGCTCCAGCTTACTGTGTAGTAAGAATTTCCAGGCCACGAGGAAGAGGGGGATCCCAGGCAGAGCCTGATGGCCACTGTAAATGGAGGAGACAGAGATAAGAGTCCACGGAGGCAGGGGCAGGTAAGGTGGCAGGAGAGTGCCACAGTGGGAAGACATGCACAGAATGAGAGATTCCAAGATTTGCAGAGGGTCCCCATGCACTGTCAGCTAAGTACTGATTAGCACATGCATGTAACTAGCCCAACTACCCAGCACCTGGGAAAGAAACTCACAAAAGGGGCAGCTGGAGAGGAGCTGATTCCTGCCTCACACAGGATTGGAAGCAGCCTCTTTTCCCACCAGCCAGAGTGGAACACCTCATAGTTCATTGGGTGATTAGGTTCAGTGCTCAGAAGAGTTTTGCCTAAGTGATGGGGTAAAATTAGCCCTAGAATAAACCCTGTTTGGGTTCTAACTAGGGCTAACAAATCTGAGAAACAAGAACCGAAATCTTCAGGCTGTTTCCAGTAATTTAATTGCATGCCAGAACAAAACTCAAGAATATTTATACAACTAGAAAAAATTCCTGCATGCAGCAAGGTAAAATTCATAATGGCTGGCATTCAATAAAATATTTACCAGGCATGTAAAGAAGCAAGAAAACAACACCCATAAAAAGGAGCAAAAATAATCAATCGAAACCAACACAGAAATGATGCTGATGATAGAATTAGTAGACAAAGACATTAAAAAGAGTTACTATAACTATATTCAATATAAACAATATGACAGGGAACAACTGAGCAGATTAGAGACATAGAAGATATAAAAAGACCCAAATAAAACAGTTTATGATGAAAAACATGACGCCTGAGATGAAAAACGTACTAGATGTAACTAAAAGCAGACTAGTTACTACAGAAGAAAAGAGTAAACTTGAAGACGTAGCAATAGGAACTATCTAAAGTAAAACAGAGACAAAAATTGATGTTTTAAAAAATGGAAAATGCATCAGTTGCCTGTGTGATAATGTTAAACAGACTAATTTTAAACATAAATTTGTAGTTAAAAGCTTTCCTACAAAAATAAATAAATAAAATTGCACGCCCAAATTGCTTCACTGGTAAACTGTTCTAAACACTTAAGGAAGAAGTAATGCCAATTTTATACAGATGTTCCAGAAAATTAGAGATAGGAATATTTCCAAATTCATTCTATAAGGCAGCATAACCCTGATGCCAAAATCATAAAAAATGACTACAGGAAAAGAAAACTAAAGATCAATATCATTCAGGAACACAGATGCAAAACTACATAACAACACTTTAGCTAATCAAATCCAGTTATACATAAAAATGAAAATATAGCCTGACCATGTGGGGTTTACCCAGGAATGCAAGGTTGCTTTAACATCCACATTTTAATCATGTTAAAGGACCAGGAAAGAAAAACCACATGACCATCACAGTAGATTCAGAAAAAATATTTGACAGAATCCAGTATCCGTTCCTAATAAAAACTCTAAGCAAACTAGGAATAGAAGAAAACCTTCTCAACCCGATGAAGGGCATCTGTAAAAACCTACAGCTAATATCTTACTTAATGATGAAAGAGTGAATGCATTCCACCTAAGATTAAGTACAAAGCAACCATGTCTGCTCACCACATCTATTAAACATGGTAATGGAGGTTCTACCCAGTTTAATAAGCAAAAGAAATAAAGGGTATCCAGACTGAAAGGAAGACTAAGACCATCATTATTTGCAGTCCACATGTCCATGGGTATGTAAAAGCTTACAGAATAATAATGAGCTTACCAGAACTAATACGTGAGTTTAGCAAGTTTGTAGGATACAAGATCAAGATACAAAAATTATTTGTATTTCCATATGCTATCAAGTATGAACAATTGGAAATTGAAATAACAATATTACGATAACATCAAAATATGTAATTCTAAGAGACGATTCTGACAAAAAATGAGCAAGACCTGCACATTTATATCTACAAGGTATAGCTGAGAAAAGTTATGAAGACTGAAATAAAGTTATGAAATAACTTTATGAAATAAAGTTACGAAGACTGAGAGACAATTGTGGGTCAGAAGACTCATCATTGTCATCAATTCTTTCCAAATTATAAGTTATTTGCCATCTTAATTCAAATTTATATGAAAATGCAAAGGACCTAGAAAATCCAAAGCAACTTTTTAAAGGAGAACAATATGGGAGTTATATCACCTGATTTCAAGACTTATTATAAATCTGCAGTAATCAAAATAGTAAGGTACTAACATCAGACAGACAAATAAATTAATGGAACAAAGTAGAGTCTAGAAATAAAACCGCAGCATATGGTCAATTGATTTTTGAAAAGGGTTTAAATATAATTCAGGGGGAAAATATATTTTTTCAACAAATGGTGCTGAAACAATTGGATATCCACATGAAAAAATGTTTTCATCCATCCCTTACATTATACACAATAATTCAAAATAAAACTTCCAGGAGGAAATATAGGAAAATATATATTGGGTTAGGCAAAGATTTCTTAGATATGACATCAAAATGATGATCAATCAAAGAAAAGAAAGAGACATTGGACTTTATCAACATTTAAAAACTCTGTTCTTAGAGATCATTATTTTCCAAATGAAAAAATAAGCCACAGACTGGGAAAAATAATTGCAAATCACCTGTTTGATAAAGTAATTTAATCTAGAATACACAAATTCATTGTGGAATTCTCAAGACTCAATAATATGAAAACAAACCCAAGTTTAAAAAGTGGACAAAATATTTGAACTGACACTTCCCCAAAGTATACGAATGCACATAAGCACATAAAGATGTCATTCATCATTAGGGAAATAAAAATTAAAACTATAATGACATTCTACTACAAACTTATTTGAGTGTCTAAAATGAAAAAGTCTGGCCATCCCAAGTATTGTCTACGATATGAAGCTACTGAATTCTCATACTCTGCAGTCTGAATACAAAATGATACAACTGCTTTGGAAAATAGTCCAGAAGTTTCTTTAAAAGTGATACATAAACCCCCTATTTGATTCAGCCACTCCACTCCTAGCAAAAGATGAACATGTGATCGTATAAAAATGTGTACATAAATATTCATAGATTTCTTTGTAATAATCAAAAACCAGAAACAACCCAAACGCCCATCAACAGGTGAATGGGTAAGCAAATTGTGGTATATCTATCCATTAAATTGTGGTATATATAGCCATATATTAGTATACAATTATATTACTGAACATCACTAGGCCATAAAAAGCAATGAACTATTGAGACATACAACAATAAACTTTTGGAGATGATAGATATGTTCTTTATCTTGATTGTGGTGATGGTTTCATGGGTACACACCTGTGTCAAACTTAACACAACTGTACTCTCGGAATATGTGCAGTTTATTGTATGACAAGTATACCTCATTAAAGGTGTTTTAAAAAAAGAGCTCACTTATGCCAAGTAACACGGTGAGAAAACCCTTCCCTCTTCCACGAACTCCCATTTCCCAAGGCGTTCTTTTACGGCCTCTTTCTCTACACTGGGACATCCTTCCATCCATTTCATCTAAGTGTTTGGTTTTGAATAAGACTGTTGATGAGGAGAAGGAACACGTACAGATGAGGTCCCCCATCTTTCTGCCTATCAGAAAAGAGAGTTTTGGTAGACTTAAAAAGAGCCCTAAAAAGGAAGAAAATTATCCTGATTTATTACTCATGTTACAGGAAGTGATCTGGCAGGAAACAAAACCAGCAGTTAATCTGCCAAGCAGAAAAAAATGCAACTCCTTTGTTGGTTGTTATGAAGCATTCAGCTGTTTTATAGTGAAGTCTATCAAATACATTTTACATGATTGCAAATTCCTTAAAATATGAAGATGCTATAACAGCATAACAATGAGAGACTGTGCTAGTTTACAATAACAAATTTTGTTATTCTTTATAAATTCTACTGTTTTATTTTTAATAGTGACAAGACAGAAAATGCTATTAATGTTATTTTAATATAAGTGAGTACATGTGCTTTAATGTGCAAACGAGAAGATAAGAGTTGCCTTTGCCTTCTTTCAGAAGTGTAAGTCAGGCGTGTAAAATAACAATAAGACAATCTTATGGGAAAATGCATCTATAAATATCTATGATAATTTACTCTAAATTACACATTATCCTGCTCCCACCTCCACCCCGCAGTGGAGTAAATGCCCTTAACCAAAGAGGTAGGATGAGAACCAATTGCACCATTCTTTATCTTTTCTACATAAGCTGTTAAATGCAACCCTAAATGGAACAGCTATTTTCAGGGTAATATAAGATGACACTTGGGATATTGCCAGGATTGTTTCAATTACTCAAAAGTGCCTGAGTGTGGAAGGGGCTGGCTTGCTCACTTTTTGGTTGGGTGTCTAAGGTGACAATTCACAAGACTCCCTACTATGATGCAACCACCACACACCTTCTAATCTCCCCATCCCCCTACAGTGCCTATGTCCCATGGCCTTGCTCCCAAGCCCCCGCCCACCATCCCTGGGCACCCTTCCTGCTTCCTCCACAGTGGTGAGTTGGCCCAGAGCTCTTCTGCTGACCAGCACCTTTATGCTACTCTGAGGCTTCATCCTCCTGGGGTTTTTAAATCCCATTCTCTGTGCTAGACACTCAACTCAATCCCATTCTCTCTGTTAGATACAGATCACATTTTTCCTCCATTTACTCACATTAAATGTAACTTAATTTTCCTCAAGCTCAAAGCTTGTCCTCTAAACCTTCCCAATGGCAGCCACTCCTTTTCCAACACCAACTCATTGCTGCTTTCAAGTCATTGCCTTCCCAGTTCTCTGGGCTGCTTCTCCACTGAAGTTCCTTACCACAGCACTTTCTTCCCCTCCTGCACCTTATTCAGAAACTTCAGAGTGGCTCTGCCATTGTTCTTAGAACCTCTCTCACTATTCAAGATGATAACTCCTTTAATACGCAGTTCTTCTTAAAGTTGTTCCCCAGCCTTGTCCAATACAGGGAGGTCCAGGTTTGTAGACTCTGAGACATCCCTCGCTGATGACATGACTATGCACAGCCCACCACATTCCTCAGTCATCCTCCACTCCTAAACATCAGCAGGCTGCCATTGTCAGTAGCTCTGAAGATTTGATTTATGAGCTGAAGTCATAAAAATCAGGAAAAGAGCCACTGTCTTTAAGAAAGAAAATCCTCCTTTGATTGAGCAAAGCCACTCCATTTATATGCTAATTTTATTTTTATCTGGCCCCTCACCATCTGGCCCCAGCGTGTGTCATTTCCTACTCCCACGTCCCCTCCCTCAATCCTGTATTTCATCCAGCCCCCTCTGCCCTGATTTTCTAGCCCCCCTACCCCCATCCCCAGGCCACTCTTTCCTCCTTAGACATGTGCTTTGCTCATAGCAATCTCTCTACTGGAAAGCTGCATCTCTCCTGGACATTTCTATTGCTTCGTCAAGGTCTGGTTTAAATGTTACTTTCTCTTTGATTCCTTTCTCAGCCGTCTTAGGGTGATTCATCCCTACTCATGTATATATTGACTGCCTACGACGTGCCAGGCATGTTCCAGGATCTAGGGATCCATCAATGAGCAAAACAGATGAAAATCCCTACCCTCATTGAATTCACCTTCCAATAGGAGGAAATGGATAATACACAAGAGGGACAGACTTTAAAAACAGTACACTATTTACTAATAGCATACTCTAACAATAGGTGCTATAAACCAGGATAGAAGAAAGAGTGCTGAGAGTTGGGAGGGAAACTGCAACATTAAAATTGGGTGGTCTAAGAAAGCCCCACTGAGTAGATGATCTTTCAGCAAACACCTGAAGGAGCTGAGGAATTGAGCTTGCATTTGAAGAATGGTGAGATCAGTGTGCACTGCTAATATCTCAGCGTCCAGAGTTGGAATGTGAATTCCGTGAGGTGAGAGACTTCTCACAGGTTTGTACTGCCAGTTTCCAAAATGGTCCCCAGCATTTTGCTGGGGTTGAATAAAAACGATGTTTGAATTGAACTTAATACCTACAGCATGTTCTGCTTATTCCTGTCCAGGTCCATTTCCCATTTTCGATGACTTTTCTCACGGGTAACATTACAAGCAGGCAACTGAGTGAAAGATGACAAACTTCAATTACCATAAAAGCAACATACTCCACGCTTTCACCAGGCAGTGTAAAATAGACAGTTAAAAGGTAACTGTCCTTGGTGTTGACATATTGAAACTCAAGCTAAATTCTTGGTATTCTCCAACATATTTACAAGTGAGTAATAAAATGCAAAGGAAGTTTATTTCCTTTGCGTGGCATTAATGTAAATGGCTAGCAGTTTCATTACGCATGAACTTCAGTGACTCGCTGCAGCTCTGCATTAACAGAAAACCACTGTCAATTCATTTTAAACGGATTCTATGAAGGTGTTATAATTTTCCCCTTACACAAAAAACATCCTAAAATCTACATTTAAGTTACATTACTGGACCAATCAATGGCCACAATACTGTATCAAATACAGCAAATTTAAGAGTGAGGCCTTAATGACATATACCATATATAAGTTTCAATTAAAATAAATCAGAAGCTAACAACCACTGGCAAAAACTTCTTACACATACAAAACCCTCGTAGAATGAGTTAATATGATTCATAAAAAACAACAAAGAAAGATTCATCCCTAATGAGATGACATCACTGAAGAGTAAAACTATATCTAGAACATCTGCTTCAATTACGTTGTTGGGGAGTCAGTCATGTTTTATAGTACGGATGTATATGAGGTATTCACTTGGCAAGATAACCTCAACAGGAAAGCAGAGGGAACATGTTCAGGATGGGTTCTTCACATTTCAGAGCTTACTTGTGGTTACAATTCTAAAGGAAGCCCAGGAACATAGGCTGAAACTCTGCTTGAGTTATAATTAAAGCATTTAGTCTCCCTGTTAGAATGATAGGCTATCCATAAAACCTAAGAGAAAAGCGGTGTTTGACGTATGATTCTCCTGATACTCTCTGAAAGTAACTGTTTCTGTATGAACATTATGGTTTTTACATCTTTGAGGGTTTTTTGTCCAAGCTTTGGGGCAATAGATGAGGTTCTTTATACATGCCAATTTCAACAGATTAATACTAGCTGGCCAGATCACCATACTGAGAAGAATGTAAGCCAAATAGGTGATCAGCAGGCAAGACTGCTGTGCTCAATTATTGATGTCTGTCATGGGCAAGGGTTAGTGTTTTCTCATATGCTGTTCTTGGCTTCAAAGAATGATAATACCTTAGTTTGTGAATCAGGCATGCTGGTGGAAGAAAAATCTAGCTTGAGAACTGAAAATAAAGGGGAAACAGCAGAAAGAGAGTGGGCAGTTTCTCTGTTCAGCTGTCTCTCCTCACTTGTAGATTTTTGGATTTATATCTTTTTTAATAGTGCAGGTAACTCATTCACAGAGTACAAGCTATCTACCTCTCAGGACACAAAAAATAACAAGGGAATGATACTGCATCTGTCAGGGTTTGGACAGAAAAGCAGAATCCACTCCAATCCACTCCAATTTCAGGCAGGAAGAGATTTTATCCAGGGTTCCTCCGTAGCTGAACCAAATATTGAAAGGAAGTCCTACACAAACAGTGCTGTAGTGCCTCTGTGCTACCCCAAAACCCTGGTTGGAGTGCACTGAGAAGGACTCAGATTAGAGAATGCCTGCCAGATTCTAATGAGGAAAAACTGAGCTGGGTGTGTGCAAAGGGTGTAGTGTTTTGTGCTACGAATTGAAGCTTTGAGATTGGTGTTACTGGGAGGGAAAGGGAGGGTGGAATCAGGTGAATTTAAAGCCTGGGAGAGAATTGGTGAGCACCACATAAGCATGGGCTGCACATGCCAGTGGCCAAGAGGCACATGTTTCTGTGACCAGCAGCCCTCTCCACCCTCCAGGGTTCTCCATCTCCATTACCTAGGAGAAGCTTTGATTGTCTTGTTTTTCCTACCAAACTCTGTACAAGGAACTCCAGGGACATGTAGTAGCACTTAGGAAATGACAACTAATGACAGCCCCTATCCCCCTTTTCTCTCTTACCCCAAACAGGTATAAAAGTAAAAAAAAATAAGAGAACACTTTTCAATTTACATTTACAGCACAACATTGTGCCATTAGCATAACCACTGAACAACTGTGATTAAATACCAAGTCATACTTACTGTTAATCCTTCCTAATAATCACAGAGCTTAAAATTGCCTTGTACATTGTATTTTTATTAATCACTCAAATACTTGAAGACCTCTAACCCATTATCCTCTTTTTTCTGACAAATTGACCTCCACTTTCTTTTAAAACCCTATTCCTGCATAGATTAAGCCCTCCTTTTCCCTCCGTCTTTCATTCATGTTGCTCTTATTGACAACACCCTAGATATAGGTGAGCTTCACCACAGTCTCAACTCTAGGAATTGATGTTTAAGGTCCTTAATTTTTTCTTTTAATTATATTTTTCATGGATTTGATACATCTGATTTAAAAAAATGAAATCAGCATTTAACAATAGTTATGTTACTGTGTCTTGCTTTTATTAAGCCAGGAAAAAAACCTGAGACCATCAATAAATAGAGGAAGTGTCCTCACAAGTGCCATCTTCCAAAAGAAAAAGCTAAAAATCTTATTTTAAAAAATGGTTTTTGCTTTTTGGTATCAAAAATTATCTGAGCTGAGACATTTAAATGTTTATTTCTAAACAATTAATCAGCATTCAAGGTATTTCTGTAAGAGCCAAGGACAAGATAAGAAAAATCATTATTATTGTTACTATTCAACATTATTCTAGAAGTTCTAGCCAACAAAATAACATGAGAAAAAGATAAGAGTAGCATAATTGTAGAAAGAGAAGAATTAAAGCTATCACTTACCAAGAAAATGCAAGACGAAAGCAAGTCATGCTATAATGTTTGGTCTAACAATAAACTATGTTAAACAGTTACAATAATGGAAATAGTGGCTTTTGATTTACAAAAATAAATTGTGAATTGTATCATTTGGGAGGAACTGAAGGAGCAAAGGAGAGGGATTTGAAAAAAGCAAATCTTCACCTAGAAAATCAATGAATGTTGCAATACCAAGAAAGAGCAGTATAATCAGAATGTTTAGAAATATGAAGATAAATGCAACAAAAAATAAAAAATTGCTTAAAGTGGACTCTGTGGAAGGTGTATGTGGGGGGTAGGAGTGGGGGGCTATCATAAGGAGACTGATTTTCTTCAATATAAACCTTTTAGTGTTATTTGCTATTGATTTATTTAACTATGTTAAACATTTCTTGGATAAAAATATACCATGATTATCCATACACAGAATATGCAGTTTCTCAAAAGAATAGAGTACATCCCCACACACTAATATGAAAATGTCTAACACATTGTAAGTGAAAAAATATTCATGTCACAGATTTGTTCAAAGTGATGGAGAAGCATTTTCCCTTTATACTTTATAAATTTAGACTTCGGAAAATTTACTACAATATGTACTATTAACATTTTGTAATTAAAGAATTTCTTAATCCAAGAACATCCACTGAACATATGCTAAAATTAATGAAAGTATACCATAAAGTATCTAGAACAAGGGAAACAAAAATTAGTTTCCTTGTGTATCTTTAATAATCATTACAACACATAATGGAAAATTTTCCATTTACAATAGTGGCAAAAAGTAGAAAACACTAGCATTAAGACAAATAACAAAAGTACACATGCTATGATATTTTATACAAAGCTACAAATAAAAACCTGTAAAGACAGAGGTTAACCATGTTCCTGGTTGGAAAACTCAGTATTGTAAACATGTAAACGCTCCTAAAATTTATTTATATATTCAATGCAGACTGCAACAAAATCCCCGAGAGAATTTTCTATGGAATTTGTCAAGTTGATTTTAAAATCCATCTGGAAGGGTAAATGTGCGAGATGAGCTAAAAGAAAAAAAATCTTGAAAAAGAAAAATGAGAAGAAACATGTCCTACTAAATATAAAGCATATTTTAAATTTTTAGTAATTTTCAAAATGTGGCATTAGAGAATAATGAACAAGAAGATAAATGAAAATTGGAGAAAAGTAATGAGTGGCTTTGTTGCTCAATTTTTTGAAGATATTAAGCAAAAAATCAATAATACCCAATGACCAAAGACCCATTAGGAAACAATGTTCTCTTAATGCTATTGGTGTTAGCAACTTGTTTCAGTCATTCTGGGAACAATTTGGTAGAAACTCTACGGGTTAAAAGTGCTTAAACCTTGACTCAGTAAGTCGACTTCTGAAACTCTGTCCTGCAGATATACTAATCTGTATGTCAAAAATACAAGCATACTTCATTTTATTGTGCTTTGCTTTATTGTAGTCTTCAGATACTGCACTCTTCACAGATGGAAAGTCAGCGGCAAGCCTGCATCAAGTAAGTCTTACGGCGCCAGTTTTCCAACAGCATGTACTCACTTTGTGTCTCTGTGTCTTATTTTGGCAATGTTTCAAACTTTTCATTCTATCTGCTATGGTGATCTGTGATCAGAGACCTTTGATGTTACCCTTGTAGTTGTTTCAGTGTGCCACAAACTGCTCCCACGTGATGATGAACTCAATCAATGAAAGTGTGTTCTGACTGCCATTCTTCTGTCCCTCTTGCCCTTCTTGAGCCTAGTTCACTGAGACCCAACAACATTGAAATTGGGCCAACTAATAAGCTTACAATGATCTCGAAGTGTTCAAGTGAAAGGAAAAACTGCATTTCTCTCACTTCAAGTCAAAAGCTAGAAATTACTACGCTTAGGGAGGCAGTCATGTCAAAAGCCAGGATGGGCCAAAAGCTAGGCCTCTGATGCCAAACAGGAAAGATGCAAAGGCAAAGGCAAAGTTTTTAAAGGAAATGTAAAGTACTACTACAGTGAACACATGGACGGTAGAAAAGCCAAACAGCCTTATTGCTGATACGGAGAAACTGTTAATAGTCTAGATAAAAGATCCTAACAGCCGCAACATTCCCTTAACTCAAAGCCTAATTCGAAGCAGGGCTCTAACTCTCTTCAATTCTAAGAAGGCTGACAGAGGTAACGAAGCTGCAGAAGAAAAGTCTAATGCTAGGAAATGTTGGTTCACGAAGTTTAAGAAAAGAAGCCATCACCAACACATAAAACTGCAAGGTGAAGCAGGAAGTGCTGACAGAAAAGCTGTAGCAAGTTATTCAGAAGATTGAAGATCATGGGTGAAGGCAGCTAAACGAAACAACAGAGTTTCAATGTAGATGAAGCAGCCTTCTATTGAAAGAAGTTGCTATCTAGGACTTTCATAGCTTTAAAGGAGAAGTCAATGCCTGAGTTCAAAGCTTCAACAGAAAGGCTGACTCTCTTGTTAGGGGCTAATGCTGCTGACTTGAAGTTGAAGCTAATGCTCATTCAATCATTCTGGAAATCTTAGGGCCCTTACGAGTTATACTAAATGTACTGTTTGTGTTATATAACTGGAAAAACAAAGTCTGCATAACAACACATCTCTTTACAACATGGCTTATTGAATATTTTAAGCCCATTGTTGAGATCTACTTCTCAGAAAAAAGAAAAAATCCTTTCAAAATATTACCACTCATTGACAATGCACCTGGTTATCCAAGAGCTCTGATGGAGATGTGCAAACAGATGAATGCTGTTTTCATGCTTGGTAACAGCATCCTTCCTGCAGCCCATGGATCAAGGAGTAATTTTGACTTTCAAGTCTTATTTAAGAAACACATTTCGTAAGGTGGTAGCTTCCAAAGATGGTGATTCCTCTGATGGATCTGGGCAA
Source organism: Mandrillus leucophaeus (assembly GCF_000951045.1). Classification (NCBI taxonomy): domain Eukaryota; kingdom Metazoa; phylum Chordata; class Mammalia; order Primates; family Cercopithecidae; genus Mandrillus; species Mandrillus leucophaeus. The sequence continues at coordinate 1,290,357 of NW_012107675.1, forward strand.
AGTAAACTGAAACCTTTGGGAAGGAATTCACCATTCTAAATGTCGTTAAGATCCATGATTCATGGAAGAAGGTCAAAATATCAACATAAACAAGAGTTTGGAAGAAATGGATTCCAATTCTCATAAATGACTTTGAGGGGTTCAAGACTTCAGTGGAGAAAGTAATTGCAGATGTGGTGGAAACAGCAAGATAACTAGAATTAGAAGTGGAGCTAGGCCGGGTGTGGTGGCTCATGCCTGTAATCCCGGCACTTTGGGACGCAGAGGCGAGGGGATCACCCGAGGTTTGGTATTCGAGACAAGCGTGGCCAACATGGTGACACCCCATCTCTACTAAAAATACAAAAATTAGTCGCTGGGTGTGGTGGCGCACACCTGCAGTCCCAGCTACCCCAGAGGCTGAGGCAGGAGTGTCGCTTTAACCTGGGAAGCACAGGCTGCAGTGAGCCGAGACCATGCCACTGCACTCCAGCCTGGGTGACAGCATGAAACTCTGTCTCAAAAAAAAAAAAAAAGAAGTGGAGCTTGAAGGTGTAACTGAATGGCTACAAGCTCAGTATTACATTTGAATGGATAAGGAGTCGCTTCTTATGAATGAGTCAAGGAAGCGGTCTTTTAGGATGGAATCTACTCCTGGTGAAGACGGTGTGAACATTGTTGAAATGACAACAAAGGATTTAGAATATTCCATAAACTTAGTTGATAAATAGTGGCATGGTTTACAAGATTGGTTCCAATTCTGAAATAAGTCCTACTGTGAGTAAAATGCTATCACATAGCATCACATGCTACAGAGAAGTCTCTCACGAAAGGCTGAGTCCGTTGATGTGGCAAATTTCATTGTTGTCTTGTTTTAATAAATTGCCACAGCCAGCCCAACGTTCAGCAACCACCACCTTGATCAGTCAGCAGCCATCAAGATCAAGCAAGACCCTCCTCCAGCAAAAAGATTATAACTCACCGAAGGCTCAGATGATTGTTAGCATTTTTTGACAAAAAAGTATTTTTAATTAAGTTATGTACATTGTTTTTTAGACAAAATGCTATTGCACACTTACTAGACTACAGTCCAGTATAAACATAACTTTGTTTTTTTTTTTTTTTTTGAGACAGAGTCTTGCTCCATCTCCCAGGCAATCTCAGCTCACTGCAACCTCCACTTCCCAAGTTCAAGCTGTTCTCCTGCCTCAGCCTCCCAAGTAGCTGGGATTACAGGCCTGTGCCACCACGTCCATCTAATTTTTGTATTTTTAGTAGAGACAGGTTTTTGCCATGTTGGCTAGGCTGGTCTTGAACTCCTGACCTCAAGTGATCTGCCTGCCTCAGCCTCCCAAAGTGTTGAGATTACAGGCGTGAGCCACCGTGCCCAGCCAAACATAACTTTTACATGCACTAGGAAACCAAAAAGTCATGTGACTTGCCTTATTGCCATGGTTACTTTATTATGGTGGTCTGTAACCAAACCCACAATATCTCCAAGCTACACCTGCGTATGTACATTAAAATTTACTTACAAAAAAACCCCCTGAAAATTGCTTGTCAATCATTATGGGATAAATAATAAACTATGTAGCCATAAAATCAATGTGGTAGAGTCTTATGTATTGATGTGGAAAGATCTCCAAAGTAATTTTGAAAATGAAAAAAGCATATTGTAGATAAATGTCTAGTATGATACAAGCTATTTCTGGTCTACATATGTATGTGCATATGTATATAGATGCACAGGAGAAGGTTTGCCAAAATATACATAGAATGTTTAACAAAGTTTCCTTCTGAAAAGGAAAATGAGATTGGGCAGAAGAATAAAAGCAGAAATTCACATTTTATTTTATACATTCTAGTATGAATTTGAGATTTTTGCTTGGGGCAGAAATTCTTGTATCCCATTTTTAGTTGGACATAATTTTCATAATGCAATTTTTAAAATATTTTAAACCAACCTACCAAAAAACAAAAGCCTATGGCAAGTATATTTTTATCACTTCATGTTTAACTTGGAATGTTAATTTTATCACCTGGACTTTTTATAGGAAAGAGAAATAATAAGCAGTACGAAATCTGAAATTATATGTTCAATTTTCAGTTTCACATTATTTCATTATCTTTTACTTCTCTTATTTGCTCTGATATTTAAACTGGTTGTGAAGAAAGAGAATGGGAAAAGGAGACAGAAGAAGAAATTAAGGAAACTTGGAGTAATTCTAGAAGATATGTGGAAAGCCTAGCTGTATTCTGCAGGACGTTGCTAGTCATCTACCTCAGTGTGATGGAAAACATCAACGTCCTTGAAAGCAACCATTTTATTATCGTAATAAAATAATCAGGAATTTAAGTTGGTGCAGGAATTTAAGTTAGTGAATGCAGAGAACCTAATAGCCTTCCTTGCACGCAGAAAATGCAAACAGGACAAGGGGAATCTGTTCTGCCCTTGGCTTTTTCTTGGCCCCTTTTAGATTTTGTCGCAAAGCTGTTTCAGACCAGGCTTTGCCATTAAGTCTTCCTTATTATATGCCAACGCCTTTTTGTAAAACTGCAAATAGCTACACAAGTTGTTAGATGTGATTATTACCAATTCCTGCAAATTACTTTTTAATGTCTTTTTCTAATCAACACCTCACTATTAAAAAAAGATGCTGAGGATTCAAATTAAACAACAACAATAACACCTTACCTAATGCCTAATACATGCAAAATTCCATACAATAAACTGTGAGAAGACAAGAGATAACACACAGGCCTTATGCTTATCTCTGTAAAACCTAACAATGTAACAGTGAGGACCTGGATACGTAAGCAACCACTTTCATACCAGGCTGAATTTAATAAGGACTTTAAGGACAGCGTAGCGCATGAAGAGCAGGACAATTTCCAACCAGAAGGGCTCTAGAAGGCTTCATGAGGGAGGTGACGCATCATCCAGGCCTCGAAAAAATGGGGGAAAGGGTTATTGCAAGAAAGATGCATATGACAAAAGACTTCAGGGCGAGCATTGCCGGTAAGTTGGTGAGAAAGCTTGATGGATTGGGAAAGGGCCAGGGGAAAGGGTGGCAGATGTAATTTACGGGAATAAACCTGAAAAAGCAAGCTGGGACAAAACTTATCAAGAGCATCCCAGTAAATGTCCCACTCTTATTTGAGGATGCTACGGATTTTTACTCCTTGTCTCTGGGGACTACATAATATGACGACTTCCCTGTATATCTCTGTATTTACAAAATTTGGCATTTTGAATCAAATACAAAAGCTTTGTTATTCCCAAATCACCTCATTTTAAATCTGATCACAAAAAGAAAGAAGATCTCCCTTCAGATACAGAGGAAGAGTGTGGCTTGCTGAGGCCACCAGGGGAGACTCTTTCAGTTCTCATCTGCTTTCTAAAGCAGTTTAAGAAACTAGAGAGGGAAAGCAAGCTCTCTGACAGGGAGCTGAGGAGGAAGGGCCTGAAGCTTTAGCAGCCAGCACAAAAGCAGAAACAGGTTGCAGGATGCACACTGTTCCCATGCACAGCATGTGAATGAAGTCATTTGGGGAATGTCTGGAAAATATTCTTATTTAAGGCCCTCTTCTCAAAATACATATTGCAATAAACTGGTACAAATATATCCTATACACATCTTTTAAGTCAGAGTAAGACAAATTTACCAAATCACTTCATAATAAAAGTAAAAATTTAAAAAAATGGACAGGCATGATGGCTCATAATCCCAGCACTTTGGGAGGCTGAGGTGGGCGGATCACGAGGTCAGGAGTTCGAGACCAGCCTGGCCAACATAGTGAAACCCCTTCTCTACTAAAAATACAAAAATTAACCAGGCGTGGTGGCCGGCACCTGTAGTCCCAGCTACTTGGGAGGCCAAGGTGGGAGAATCACTTGAACCCGGGAGGCAGAGGTTGCAGTGAGCCAAGACTGCACAACTGCACTCCAACTGGGGTGACACAGTGAGAACCTATCTCAAAACACAAACACACACACACACACACACACACACACTCATTGAGAGCAATAAGAAACTTCTCAAACGGGGAAAAAAACTTTTTCATAGTATTTGCTTACATAGGCAGCCTAGGAGAAAAAAACACAGAGAAGGTTAAAAACACTGTTGAATTAATTTCTAAGACTTTCACAGAAAAAAAAAAAAAAAAGACCTAACAACTATCTTACTCAATTTAGCAAAGACTGTCACCCCAGAGACATTTCCTTCATTGAAAGATGGTATCACATTAAGGATTATCTTGGCAGAAATTATGTCTGTTGATGTTTCAGGGGCTCCAGTTGTGGAAATGGTTTTGTGGCTGGCTGAAGGGGCAGTTTCCTAAAGCAGTGGGAAGTCACCCTCTCATTACATTAGGTATAAATCTTGACCATGGAGTTGATTAGTGAAATGTGCACAGTAGGAATTCCATAAGCACCTGTGGGCAGCCTGGTCTTCACTCATCTCCTGTCCCTTCTTTCTAAAACACAGTTCTTTTTCTCTTCTGATTATAATAATACTTAATTCACAATCTCAATTTTTACAAGGTACAGAAAATATTCAATGAAAGAAATAAAACTCATCTACCATCATACCATGTAGATATAATAAGTTTTCATTAGATATTTCTCCCTGTTTTCCCCATATTATTGCAACACTTTCAAATCATTCATTGACAGGATACCTCATAGGATTCATTTGACCAATGTATATGAAAAGGAAAGTCACCTGTCTATACAAAATGAAAACAGAAGCACCCTGTAGAATTATATGAACTACATTGAACTATGTTTGTAGAATCAGTTGCTTAAATTTTAAGTCTAAATACAATAAAGACAATGACAATACAGTAAAAAAATACAATGAAAACATTATTTCAAGGGAAAAATCTTTATTATCAGGAACATGTTCCACTGTAACAGAGCAAATGCCCATTCTAGTTAAACAAGGTTGAGTGATTCCCCACTTGTTTCTCTACAATCTTGGGACATGCTAAAGAAATTGCTACCTAGGTAAATTTTATAAAGGTTACAGCAGGCCAAACACAGAGAACAGAGGAAAAAAAAAAAATAACAACAGTATTCAAAGCAGCAGCAAAAAGCAACACAATATAATTTCACCAGCAAATGCTTGCTTGGTGCTGTTTTACCATTTGTAGGATTTAGAATTTTTTTTCTAGTTGCAAAAAAACCTCCAAAAACCTAGATACTTTATGCTTCTGAATTTGATAAACATTATAAATATATACTCAATTTTCAATGAATTCTGCAAATATCCAATTTAATCTCAAGAGATTAGAAAGAAATCCAAGTTAAAGTTACATATGGTGTTCAGTGTTTCCAGATTTGTGTTTTTATTTATTTTCATTATATGGAGATTGTTATTTGCTGAATATTAGCATGATTTTCCACTTAAAAAAGAGTCCTTCAATCAACACTACGGGCGTACTTTGGTGTATAACATATTAACATTGTTCCATGACAGGATCAGAAACACAGCTTTGGGCATCGCTGAGAAACTAGTCTGATGGAAGAAATGTCTCTGCAAAGTACCCGGACCTTAAAAGTATCAGGACAAGTTTGACCCACTCAGAAGATGGCTTATAGTATATTTATCTCTGCTAGTCTCCTGGAGTTATAATGATTACTGTCAGCAGGGATGCCCTTTCCTCTGACAGAGCTGACACTGCTGAGTACAAATTAAAGCAAAATCAGATTTTTTAGTCTCTGAAAGGGTAGTGGAAATGGGGGAGGGGCAGAATCCTTCCTTCCTTATCTGTCTTCTCACTGTTTCAAGTTTGTCAAGGAAATCCAGCACCAGAAAATTTAAATAGAGATGATACAGGCTGAATGCGGAAGGTTTTATTGTTGAGTGAAGATGGAATGAGACAATACTGCTGAGAAACTGCCAGCGGTCCTTGAGATTTCTCTAACCATTTCAAAAACAAAGAACTCCTCTAGTCCTTCTAAGCTTACATTTGTTCTTGAAGCTTAATCTGTTAGAACTAAAAATGTGACATTACAAATTTTCAAAAGACTAAAAAGCAAATTTCTTTAAAAAAAAAAAAGGAATTTTACATGTAAAAAACTCAGATAAATGGATTACTGTCATAATCATAGAATTTTTTTTAATCAGATGATAAGCCTTTTTCTTTCTCTCTCTTTTTTTTTTTTTTTTTTTTTTTTTGAGACAGACTTTCGCTCTTTCACCCAGGCTGGAGTAAAGTGGCACGATCTTGGCTCACTGCAACCTCTGCCCCCGGGGTTCAAGCGATTCTCCTGCCTCAGCCTCCCGAGTAGCCAGGATTACAGGCATGTGCCACCACACCTGGCTAATTTTTGTAATTTTTTTTTTTTTTTTTTTTTCAGTAGAGACAGGGTTTCTGCCATGTGGCCAGTCTGGTCTTGAACTCCTGACTTGAGGTGATCCACCCACCTCCTCGGCCTCCCAAAGTGCTAGGATTACAAGTTTGAGCCACCGCACCTGGCCCCCTCGTTTTCTTTTTTGATTAACTTTTATTTTAACTTCAAGGGTACAAGCGCAGGTTTGTTACATAGGTAAGCTCGGTTCATGGGGATTTGTTGTACAGATTATTTCATCACTCACGTATTAAGACTAGTACCCATTAGTTCTTTCTCCTGATCCACTCCCTCCTCCCACCTTTCCCCCTCCAAAAGTCCTCAGTGAGTGTTAGTCCCTCTATGTGTCCATGTGTTCTCAGTTGAAATAATTTTACATCAAGTATTGGAGATTCTTGTATTAAGGTTTCAGTGTTTGACACTGGCAGAAACAATAAAACGTTTTCAAGCTGCCGATGAACAGTGTAACATAAATGCAGTACTATTATTAATTCTAATATTCACATTTTTCTCCAGCTTCATGGTAATTCACACTAGAAATGAAAGCCAACCCTTCTTCTGACTAAAGCCTTAATTGCATAGAGGTATGCTAATGTGGTAATGACACATTATCAGATGTCACTGCTTTTACAAAATATTCTACAAGACAGTTACTAGTATACTGTGAAATATTAATAATTAAAAACAAATCACACTTGTCAAAATAACTACATTTGTCTATTATAATATTCTTGTTTCTTTACTTGCACTTGTTTTTTGAAGTGGCAGATGTCAAAGTGGATCTTTTTGTTGTAGTGCATGTAGCCAATTATGCACATGGTGTAGAGGGCACCTGACAGCAGATTGAAATGATTACGTGCATGCAGAAGACTGATGTAGCAGAAGAGGAGAATTCTCTGGAATTACTGATCTGGACACTCTCGCCCATGATAGAGAATCTGAGTGAGAGGTCCTGATACACCAATGTGCATTCATCAACAAGGTGAAGGCTATCGATATTTCCAGGGGTATTTCATTTATTAAACAATTTACTGCACAATTTTTGACCAGGTTCCTTGGTTTCATATTTAACTTTTAAATCTTTCCCTAACTCACGTAATTGTCTTACATATTGAAATGGAAATCAGCCATCTTTCCTCATTTCTAAGATTTGGCTTCCTCATTCATTTCCATTTTTAAAATAAACCAGAGTGAGTTTACAAATTTAGAATGAAGCTGTTAATTGCCAAGAGCACTACAGAGTCCCAGAGGTCTGCATGGAGCATCCATCTCTGAAAGGAGATACTTATAATCTCATTTGTTGTCTGTTCCCGAAGTTTGATAAATAAAAAATGGGATGGACTTCAGCTGTGTGATTGAAGAGTATAAGGCCAAAAAAATACTATACTCCTTTCATCATCTGCTTACTTCAGATCATGACACCAAAGAAACATGCTCACCAGTAAGCATGGGAAACCCTGCTAGTCCTAGTCTCTTCCCCATCAAACAGCATGTGGGTCATCGGCCCTTTGCTGCTGTTCTTCCTATTTTTGTGAAGATGTGAAACATAAGGAGAGGAGGAAATGAGTCAAGGAAGAACTTCAAGGACTACAGAATGGGCAACCATGAATTCAAATGAGTGGCAAGCATCCTATTTAAAAGAATGGTTTTAATTGGGCCGGGTGTGGTGGCTCACACCTGTAATCCCAGAACTTTGGGAGGCTGAGGCGGGCAAATCACGAGGTCAGAAGTTTGAGATTAGCCTGGCCAACATAGTGAAACCCCATTTCTACAAAAAATACAAAAAATTAGCTGGGCGTGGTGGCAGGCGCCTGTAATCTCAGCTACTCAGGAGGCTGAGGCAGGAGAATCGCTTGAACCCAGGAGGCAGAGTTTGCAGTGAGTGGAGATTGCACCACTGCACTCCAGCCCAGGCGACAGTGAGAGACTCCATCTCAAATAAATAAACAAACAAACACAAAGAATGGTTTTAACGATCAAGGTCCTCCTAACAAATAGAATGCTGTGGTTAATGTTAAGCATTGCTCCTTCCAAAAAGTCAGTTTCCTACACGATGGATATTCATTTGAGAGTGACTAATAATTTGGGAGCTGGCAATTTCTTCAGAGATCATATGATGCTCCCACACTTCAAAGATATTAATGAGAACTTTTAGAGAAAACTCTTGCCTTAAAATTTAACAGATTGTTCTCCCATCACGACAATGTCTGATTTCATTCTGCAATGAGAGCAGATGTGTTTTCCCAGATATTTTATGCATTTACTTCCATGTGAAAAGCAGTACTTTCTTTTTTTATTTTATATTTTTAAATTACATTCTTTCATAAAAAATCTGAAGGTTGTCTCAGGTGTAAATGCCCTTTAAGGATGACAATTATTAGGAATCTCCAGATTCTAGTTTGTTTTTCATGTTCTCTTTCCAGGAAAAGAAAAAAAAGTTGGTAGATTTTGCTTCTAAAGGGAATATGTACACATATAATTGCCTTTTGTCATCCAGAACTTTCACACCGGTAGCCAATCTGGAGATTCATATACTCCTGATCCCACACTTAAGGGACAAATCTACACACAACCTCATTGAGCACCTTGGCAGAAAAAGGGTGTTGTAAAAAGGAAACTTGCAAGATCTGTCTTAAAACACTGTCCCAAAGAAACCTGTGCCTGACTTCCCAGTTCCTACCTGTATTAGTCGGTTCTTGCACTGTTACAAAGAACCATCTGAGACTGGCTAATTTATAAAGAAAAGAGGCTTAACTGACTCACGGTTCCACGGCTGCACAGGAAGCATGGCTACGTAGGCCTCAGAAAATTTTCAATCGAGGTGGAAGGCGAAGCGAAGTAGCCGCAACTTACACGGCCAGAGCAGGAGGAAAAGAGAGAAGAACTGGGGAGGAGCCACACACAAACAACCAGATCTTCTGAGAACTCACTCACTATCGCGAGAACAGTGAGGGCGGAGCTGCGCCCTGTGATCCAATTACCTCCTACCGGGTCCCTCCTCCAATATGGGAGGTTACAATTCAAGGTGAAGTTTTGGTGGGGACACAGAGCCAAACCATATCACTACCAGATCATGAACTCTAACAAGCCTAAAGGACCATGATGGGGTGACAAACCCTGGAAATGTCTGTTTTGCCCAACACTGGCTCAGCATGGTAGGGAAGCAGGGTGGCTGCAGGGCAAGGTCTAGGAAAGGAAGGGGTTCTGCACGTCACTCTGACCATCTCCCAGGGCATGGTGAACTTCAAGTTTCAATACAAGCTATTACCATACAGACAACGTCCATGACTTACTGCACTTCCAAGTAATAAATCATAGAATATGAAGAGATATAGGAGATGAAATAATTTAGACATTCACATATGTACAGTTCCAATTCTTGCCTGAACATCCTTCTGCAGAAGGAGCTGAGGCATTTCGGCATGTCATAAGGACAGGCCGACTTCTAATTCAAGGCTCACAAGACCCATCAGCTGTGCAGCAACCTCAACGCTTCCTGTCAATGTTGTTAATGGCAAGGCTAAGCATCTGAGTGTCTTCGGTCAGGGTGCTCCTAATAGCATCGTGATTGCCAAGTGATTGAGAACAATCATGGGGAGAAGACAGAAAATGGCCTATTAGGACGTCCTGGCCATCTCCCCTCCCTCCCAGCAGAGCTGGTTTCTTTCCACAGTCACAAAAGGGCAGTGACCTACAGGAGATTTACCATAGCTTTCCCCAGTCCTGTTTCCAGCTACTACAAGTTATGAAAATCTATCACTGGTGATGGGGAGGGGTGGAATGGGAAATACACCCTAATGCTATAAATATACACCCTATTGCTAGATATTTCCAATAAATTATTTAATATAGCTTATTACTTTAGCCACTACTTCTCTCATTTTGGTTTAATGAAAGCAATTTAACAGAAATTCCTAAACGGAATACACTCATTCTTGTATACTTTAGGAAAGCTTCAGATAAAATTATGCTTTCTTCTTTTCCTAGTCACTCCTAAGAATCTGTTATCTTTCTAATGAAAACCTCTCCATCATCCAAACCATCCCATTTATCAGCCAGAAGTTGAGCTGGTATAGAAGACTCAAGTTAGTGATAAAAAAATGCTAGTATACAAATACCAATACAAATCCTGTTGTTTTGCTCTCTTGTCATTATGTATTCTTTTGGGGAATCTTGTAGGTCACATTGATAAGCTTTGTTGATAGCAAAACAAGTGATGATAAAGAAGTTCACAGAACCAGGGACATGAAAAAAAAAATTTCCCAGCCACGTTCAATAATGTTAAAGTTTTTTTTCAATGTACTGAGAACATGCCCTGTTTACCAATTTTACTTGATTAGGAAACTCATTTCCCCAAAGAATACCTATTAACCTATTAACAACTCACAGCACACCAACTGCCATCTGCCAATTATAAAGCAGTTAAGAACACACTGGTCTAAATATTTCAGTCCATTCTGTTACAAAGCCATAATCTGCAGTGTTTGCTATAAGGAAGTTTGCCTTTGAGAGGATGTCTTCTAAATTCATTATTTTATTCTGTATTAAATTCCTTTAATCTCAGAGTCAATCTGCTTTAGTAGTTCAGGCTCTGGAATAATTACCACTCATTAACTGAGTAAATTATATCTCTGTGCCTGTTTCCTCATCTCTAAAACGAACACAGATCAAATTAGCTGATCCATATAAGGGTTTAGCACAATGTGTCCCCAGAACACTCAATAACTATTAGCTAGTACTTGCATCATTAGTACATAGCCAAAGAAGGTTGAGATCAATTCTTACAAAATAAAAATGATCCCCATTCATGTTTAGCCCAATTCTTACCTTAATTCCATGTGCTCAAAGAATGCTCTCTTCCACCCACATTCTGACTTGAAAGTAGGAAAAAAAAAACCAGTAGGAGATGACAATCTCACCCGTAATGCCTTTAATGCCTCTCATATTATTCCAATTAGTAAATCATTTTTAAGTACATAGGTGAGCAGAAATCTGTGCTAAGTCCTTTAATAACCACTGTTTTCTCTTTCTCACTAAGGTTTGCTACACTTTGAGATGAATAGTATCAATTATCTCAGTTGCTAAATCAATCATCATCTTGTACTCATAAAAAATATATATATGAATAAATAAATAAACCATCATCTTGTGGGAAAAGATTCAAAGGGTGAAGAGACACAGTTCCACATCTAACTGTGAACTTGCACTTTGGGCACTACTGGTTTTGGTGGCTTTAAGCAGCAACAGCTGCCTCTGTGGTTCCAAAAAGGAGCTATGAAATAATACTGATTCCCAGACTATCCTCTTAACATCCTCCGGATAAAATGTGCCCAGCCTCACTGGACTGGGCTGGGACACTGGAGAGGCTTCTGAAGAGATCCTTGAACTGACCCCAGAGGTCATAGGACTGGCCTGAAAGGTTTATACTATTCCTTTGAACAAAGTGACAAGAATCATCTTTTACCACCTGTGTAAGTCCCCTTTGGATGCATGTGAGAAGTCTATTTTATCCCCATTTTTAAAGATATTTTATTTGGAAATAATTTCAAACTTTTAAAAAATGCAAAGATCAATACAAAGAATCTATACAAAAATAGAACAAAGAATCTTCACTTACCTTCTCACCAATTTACAGGCTGAATCTTTGTGTCCCTCCAAAATTCATATGTTTATATCCTAACCACCAAGGGAATGATATTAGGAGGTGAAACTTTTGGGTGGTGCCTAAGGCATAAGAGTGGAGTTCTCAGGAATGGGACTGATGCCCTTATAAAAGAAACTTCAGAGAGCTTCCATGCCCCTTCTACCATGTGAGGGCAGAGCGAGAAGGCGCCATCTATGAACCAGCAAGCAGGCACTCACCAGACACTGAATCTGCCAATAGCTTGATCTTGGACTTCTGAGCCTCCAGAACTGTGAAAAATAAATTTCTGTAGTTTATAAGCCACTTGATTCATGGTATTTTGTTATAGCAGCCTCAGCTGACAAAGACAACCAGCTTCACCTAGTTTCAACATTTTACCTCATTACCTTATCTGTGCTCTCTTTCACTTCTCTCTCTCTCTCTCTCTCTCTCTTTCTCTCTCTCTTTCATGTTTGTCCTGGAGTATTTGAAAGTAGGTTACATACCCCTTTATTAAAATAAATTACATAAGACCAAGCTCTCTATCCTCCAAGAATAGGGCTATTATCTTACATGGCCACAGTACAGTTATCAACTTCAGGACATTTAACATTAATGTAATAATTGTATCTAACCTACAATTAGTATTCTGAGTTTTATCAGTTGTCCCAAATGTGTCTTTTATACCATTTTCTACCCTCTAGCACAAGATCAGTATGTTTTCTAATTTTTCCTTATTTCATACCTATAAGAAAGTACATAGCTTTCTTATACTCTTGCACATAGCTTTTTTTCACTTAAGTATATATCCTGGAAATCACTTTATTATAGAAGTGAAAATTCCTCATATTTTTACAGCTGCATAATACACAGTGCATATAAATACTATGTACAATCAGTCTCTATGCTTGGACATTCAAGTAGTTTCCAACATTTTACAACTACAACACATGCTTCAGTGAACAATGAATACCTTATGCATACACACAGACATATACATATACTGTATTGTTGGAGGTTTGTCTTCAGAGTAAATTCTTACAAGTGGGATTGCTAGGATAGAAACTAAATGCATATACAATTTTGTTACATATTGCCAATCCTCCTTCATAGGAATGGTACCATTTGCTATTCCCACCGGCAATGTAGGAGAGCTCCTGTTTCCCTACATCCTCTCCAACAGAATGCATTGTCAAACTTTTAAGTTTGCCAATCTAATGAATTAGAAATAGCATTGGTGTTGTTCCAATTTCATTTCTCTTATAATGAGAAGATTTGAATATCTTTTCACATGTTGTCTTTTTGTGCATTCTTGCTTCACGTATTTGCTCATTTGTTCATAAAGTTTTTGTTCTTTATTTTTAATTTTTAAAAGATGTTTACAACTTAGGGTATTTGCCTTTTATGGAAAAGAACACTGAAAATATTTTCTCCCAAAGGTCATTTGTCTTTTAACTTCTTTGCTTATGGTATTTACCATTTTGAGTAGATAGTTTGTGTACTTGTTTGTTTTCAATTTCTTGATTTTGACTTGCAAAGTTTTATTTTTATGTAGCCACATTTATATTTTGCTTTGTTGTACAGGGATTTTTAAAGATTAGAAAGTCTCTCTGTGTTCAAGTTATAGAGGGATTCGGTCATGTTTTCTCTTAGTGTGTGTATAATGTTATTTCTTTTCACTTTCAGATCTCTGATGCACTTGGAGTTTATTTTTGTGTGTGGTATGAGAAACAGATCTAATTTTACCTTTTTCAAAATTGCTTTCCAGTTGTCTCGACACCATTTATTATAAAAAGACTGTCTCTATCTCATGGTCTTAAATACTACCTTTATTTTATACTGGATTTTGATCCGTAATTAGATGACTCTGGTGTTTGTTTACATTCCATTCCATTGGTTTCTATTTTATGCAGGCAGTTGCTATGTTATTTGGTCCACAGATATCCATAACTGCTATAACCTTGTTGTAGACTGTGGCTTCTAACGTTAGAAAATGTTATTCTTTCTTTTATCTAATGCTTTTACACTTGAGTTCATTCTTTCTGTAAACCCATATGATTTTTGCATTTATGTTAATTATCACATTCATTGTATTATACGATTAACACATTTTTTCACAATGAAAAACAGCTTTGTAACTAGTGAACTACAATGAAAAATCAGTCAGACATAAGATGTAAAGAGTTTGCAACCTCTCTGTTTACTTGACATGGAAATTCTAGAGAACCAAGTAGATATTGTAATTTATAAATTATATAAATATTCTGTAGCACTTGTCGTGCTGCCTATAATGATGTATTGCAAGAGCCAATTTTGTTACACAGATTCTGATTAATAAAGTCACTCTGAATGTCTTTGTGTACAGATATGTTTTTCTGTCCATTCAGTAATATTCTTGTTTTAAGATCCTTAAAGTTATTTTAAGAAAACTAGAGCAACGTGGATATGCATGCATAAATATTGTTTCAGAAGAGAAAATTTATAAAAATAAAAATAATTGAATTTTTTAGTTGGGAAAGGCATACATATGACAAAAATGAGGACCAGTAAAGTGACTTACCTAAAGTCACATAGCAAGATAGTACAAAATCTCTCCTGTCATGCAGGTTGCTTAGTAGCTAGTCAAGTGTGTTCTTTTTGCACTTACATGTTAAGCCTGTTTCTGTGTGTACATCAGAGTTCCTTCCTCACTTTGAGAATATCTTGGGAAAAGGAAAAATTGTGTGCCCGAACTAGCCTGAAATGAAACATTAAAAGGAACCAACACATTCCTCTGGAAAAAATGTGAGAAAAGCAAGGAAAATACAGAGGGAAAGAGTGAAAATGGGCTTCAGTATTCAGAAGTAAAATTGCTAGGTGCCTTGATGATGATAACTAAACACATGTGATGAATGGTCACTCATGGTCCTGATCACTTGGGTTCATTGTGCTTGTCAATCAAAAGGACCCCAGATGTGTCTGCCACCAATCCCCAGGCTGACCCAGATGCTTCTAGTGACTCAGGTAGGAGGATGGAGGGCAAACTGACAACAAGCAAATTCCTAATTGTTGGAAAGGTGTTTTAGGTTTCCTGCACTTTCATGTTTTTTTTGGTTGAGAAAAAGATATTCAAACCATCCAGGCATAAAATCATTCTAATAGAAAAGCTGTTAAGAACCATGAAGAAAAAAAAAAAAACCCTGTACACTGGAGCTCACTGCTTACTCACAGTGACTAACATCAGAATAGCAGCAGCAGCAGCAGCAGCAGGAGCAGAAAAACAGGCTAACCAGAAGGAAGCAAAAAACATTCTCTGAAAATGCTAAAATGGAGCAATAGTAGTGGCCTAGAAAGGGGTATCATATGTTTCGGTAATAATAATAATAATAATAATAATAATAAGCCATGTAGCAATGGAGAATTGAAATTCCTAGGAGTCACTGAAACTGTTCAGGGGCTCCTTTCATACTCTTCTTCACTTCCAAACCCTGTAAATCCCCCAGGGAGCTCTTTGTAGAGAGATAATTTCTCAGACTACTTAGCGGGGAAATTCATACTTTTATAGAAAGGTATGTGATGATGGTGTGTTTACGTGTGAAAGAGAAAAGAGGAATTTAGTGGTCTCTCCATCTTCAAGAAAGAAAATTCTAAGAATTTTTACATCACCACCTATGGACCACGACAATGTCTTCCAGAAAAATAAACATTGTACCTTTTATGGCTTTTAGAACTAGAATGCAGAATTCAATTATTTATTTTAAAATCCCTAACAGGATTTTATCCTGGAATAGAAAGCGTGCACAAGTAAAAGGAACTGTAAATGCTAACAAAATAAAGAAAAAAAGACAAAAAGGCTCATTATAGAATTTTCAGTATCAGGGGATTCTAATTCTAAACTGTGGATTAAATTCTTGTCATTGTTGATTACATCTTCCGGGCTGTGACCAGTGTTGTAAAAGAATAGGAGAAGCATGAAGTCTGAAAGGCAACTTCTCTTCTCCATGCTCATGGGAATATCTTAGAGCTCACAATGAGTTAATAAAAAGCCCCCGATTCTTGATCTCATGGATAAAGAGCTCACCAATTAACAGGCCCACAGCAAAGAACAAAGCAGCTTCATATCAAAACAGAAAAAAAAAAAAAGCCCTGCAATTTGCAAATTTCCAAGAAGTGCGTGGAATATCAGTAAATAATGGAAAGGAATACAATTTTAAAATAGGCTCTGTGCACATTTGAAAGTGTCTGTTTTTCCAAATAAACAATTCTAGATGAACAATTTCATACACACAGAGAATTTGAATAATTCCATAGAATCTATTTTACCAGATCTTTCTGCCTAATTACAAGTCTTTGAACCAGACACCGGTACTTGAAAGATCAATGCCTGGCTGCACAAAGCATATATAAAGCATAATTAAGAGGACTGCTGGATGGAGCCATGGATAACATGCATATGGATGTGTGAAGTCTTCACATGTACACATTTTATAGCTGTGATATGCACATCAGACACATACTGTCACTGTCCAAAATGTCTTTGGTTGCCATTTTATAAATGAGGCAATCAAAGGAAAATGGAATTAAAAACAAAAAATAATGTAGCCAAACTTTAGATCATCTTTCTTGAATCTCTGAGTATAAAACAAGTCTATTTAACTCCATTTTGTAGTATTTATCTCTGAAAATACCTTACTTCCTATTTAGATCAAAATTTGGTACATTTCTAGGAAATATGTGGATTTTAAATGTGAAATGATTTGTTCAACTTGCCTCTAATTTTTTAAATTCCTAATCAAGACAATCAAACATTCACACCTTGGACTACTCAGAAGATAGATTTATACTTTCAGGAAGGAATATGGTAGAGTATGTACTTAAGTGGGAGCATTTGTGTGTACACTAGGAAGGTCGGCTTAGTCTCTGGGAGGCAAACAAATTGAAGTCGCTGAATTCTGGGGGTTCTCAGTGTTCGGAGGAGGAAGCCACAATGAATGGAAAAAATGACAGGCAAAAAGACATCTAAGACAGTTGCTGGCACCAAGTAAATAAATAATAAATAGTACATTAATGCTGACTGAACAAAGTGACAGGATTCACCAACACATCACGTGGGATAAGAAAAAGTGTGAAGAATCAGAGATTGTGATAAAATGAAAATGTGTGTCTTAACTGTAGGATAATAAATTGTTAGAGTTACCAGGAACCTTTAAAAATAATCTAGCCCAATACCTGTGACATACTCAGAAGTGAATACATTGGGATCTGAGATGAGGAGCCCCAGAGGGCCACTTGCCCAGCCAGTCCAGTCTCCTGCCTCCCCTACTACTGCTGCTGAACTATGGTGTCTCACGTGTCTAGACCGCCATTGCTACTGAACCAGGGTGCCTCCTCCATGATTGCTACTGATCCATGGTGTCTCAATGTCCTTGAGCTTTTGTTCAATAGCATTACAGAAAATTAATAAAACCTCAGAATCTCTACTTGATTGACCTTTTATCTATATGTTTTTGCTAGGTTGAGAAGAGAAAGGCAATTGTTATAAAACACTTATAATATGGTTTCAAAAGCCACTTTCCAAAAAAAAAAAAAAAAAAAAAAAAAACCTTTGGCTATTAAACCAAAGACAATATTTGGAATCTCTGATGAAACCAAATAGCTTTTAGTGCAATTAAGTAAAGGACATATAATCAGAAAGATGACACACTTTGCATATTTGCAATTACAGGGGAAAATTCTAGCCTAAGTCAATAGTGTAAGAAACGCATCTTTGTCTCCTTTCATCTTCTGTCCCTACATTTTGATCAATTAAGATACATTATTCAGTACTTCTATTTATCAGTATTCTGAAAGAGCAAACGACTGTTAAATGACAAAAATCATCCACAGGGTCCTGGCTGAGGGAAGAGGCTGGATGGGGGTGGTTGAGCTGCAGGACTCTGACCTCCACTCTGTGTGGACCTGGGTGTGGTCTTGGAGGAAAGCACTGAATCACTCTGGTCTTCCGCTGCCTTGTCTAGAAAAATGACACAGTTGGTAAAAGAATCTCTAATGTGACTCAGAGTTCCCATATTCTCTGATAATTCTCGCTCTAATTTAACTTTGTTCTTTATGTAAAAGTTGAATACTAGTCTTCATCTGTTTGGGCCGCTGTAATAAAATACCTTAAACTGAGTGGCTTATAAACAACAGAAATATATTTCTCATGGATCTGAAGGCTGAGGAATCAGAGATCAGGCTGCCAGCATGGTTGGGTTCTGGTGAGTGCCTGCTGTCTGCCTGCAGATGGCCACCTTCTCACCGTGTCCTCACATGGTGGAAAGGGCCAGGAGTTTCCCTGTGCTTATTTTGTAAGGGCACTAATTCCATTCCATCCGAGCACTTCCCTCATGACCTAATCAACCGCCCCAAAGACCCCACCTCTTAATACCATCACCTTGGAGGTCAGGATTTCCACATGTGAATTTGTAAGGGACACAAACATTCAGACCATAGCAACTAGCAAGACCAGTAACTCTCAGAGGGAAAATCGTATGTTAAAGAGTTAGCAATGGAGAAAGTTACGGTGGCTACAATGTGTGGGGATTGTTTGTGGAGTTCAATGAACCAAAGGCTTCCTGTTCCTACAATGCGAGCTGGGCCGTAATCATTTGCTATTTTTAGCCAAAGAGCTTTAATCACTTTTCTCTATTATGAAAGGGAAAGAATGGGAAATGTTCTAAGTTTGATTTTTGGCTAAGAATCTCTTTGCCAATTCCTTTGGACAATACATTCGGAATAGTGGCGTTTTATATCTTCCAGACAAATGTTTCTTTCATGAATATGGGTGGGGATGAATACATTTCAAAATGTCATAATTTTAGCTACCATTTATTCAACACTATTACAAATTCAATAACCTTGAACCAGAGTTAATAGAAATTCACGATAAGTAATAAAAATCCAACTAGCCTCAAATTCCCATGGCTTTAAATACGCCTAAAAGCCACCAACTCCCAAAATCTCTCTCTGTGACCTAGATCTGTCTTCTGAGTTACAACTAAAATCACACAGGTAGGTATCTCCACCTGGATGCCCTACTGGAGTCTGGAACTGAATACGTGGAAACCACATTACCTTCTTCCCTTTCACTCAAACCATCTCCTCCCTGAAAGTTCTGTTTCTGTGAATGTTTCTACCATTCAGCCTGGTGCCTGAATTTGACTCCACAACTCTCCTCTGTCCCTTGCACATTGATGCAACCACCTTAATCACATCAGACACACCTCAATCATTTCCATGAGGAATACCTTCATCCAGAATTCTAAAATGCAAGTCTGATGACTTCTCTGTTTAAAACATGCCAGTGTCCTTAGGGTGAAACCCAAACTCTACAGCATTGCATATCAAGCGGTTCATGTCCAGCCTCATGTTCAGCTACTCCTCTTCTTTCCACCAAAGGTTCGAACCATCCTGAGCCTTTTGCAGTTTCCCCAGTTCCCATATGCTTTGTTGTTTCCAGTCTTTGCATAAATCACTTACTGTAGGGAGAATGTCCCTTGTCCCCTCCTTTGCCACCCTAACTCCACTGATCCTTTGAAAGTCACCTCCACCTTCCCTGAGAGTCCGTATGGCTTACAATATGACAGGTGTCCTTCACCACAGTCCCTACTGAGTGAGACTTTATCTTCTGCTGAACTGTAGACCTTTGTGTGTTTTATTAACTTTATTAATTAATGTCTGGCATTGAATAAATGTTCAATGAATGTGTAATAAATGAATAGCTTTGTATATGGTAAAGGGTCTATGTGGAGGGCAATACTAGGCCAAGGTGCCTGGGACAGTTCAGGTACACATCTGTTGTCCCAGTCTGATTGTTAATAGCACTCCCTTTCACTCTCCAAAGTGTCCAGGTGTAGACAATAAATTATTTCATCAATCTCTGTAAGTTGACATATAAGGTATACTTATACCCTTATTAATAGACAATACCGTTTAAAAGACATGGTAATATATTCACAGAGCAAGAGATCTGGGGAGAGCGGTCACTGAACTATGTTCTTGCCCAGGTGGTAAAGTTTTAGGTGGCTTTTTTCCACTTGTTGGTACTTATTTTTCTTTTTTTTCTTTTCTTTTTTTTCTTTTGAGATATTTTCTCATTCTATTGCCAAGGCTGGAGTGCAGTGGCATGATCTCAGCTCACTATAACCTCTGCCTCCTGGGTTCAGGCGATTGTTCTGCCTCAGCCTCCCGAGTAGGTAGGACTACAGGCATGTGCCACCATGCCTGGCTAATTTTTGTATTTTTGTAGAAACGGAGTTTTGTCATGTTGGCCAGGCTGCTCTTGAATTCCTGACCTCAGGTGATCTACCTGCCTTGGCTTCCCAAAGTGCTGGGATTAGAGGTGTGAACCACTATGCCCGGCCTGTTCATACTTTACTTTCTTTTCATTCATTGAGCATACATCCCTTTTATAAAAATAATGAAGCTATTGTGAAAAAGTCACAGGATAATTCATTTCATGTGAATTATCTAGAATATTTGGTTTTATCTTTAGAACTATGAAACATGCCAATATTCTGCAAATTGGAAGTCATCTAAGTATATGACAAGGTGGCTCCATCATAAAGATAAAAGACATCTGAAGTTTGTGATTATATTCACAAATATGCGACCCAAACCCTCATTCCATGAAAAACAAAACTAAACTGAACTAAAATAAAATAAATAGTTCTGGTGGCCAGAATGCCAGAATATGCAGACATGTGGGTAGAAGCTGCTGCCTAGGGTCTAGACTTCCACAGCTGGCAAGGAGAATAAATGCAAGACTGAACTTTCAAACAGTAACAGCATATGGAAAACATTACATGGAACATAAACATTGCTAATAAGAATCCAACAGAGGTCATCTAAAAAATGTTCTCTTGTTTGAATGCACTTCCACGATTAGTTCTTCTTTGCAGGGTGATGGCTTTTATCAGTTCAAATGGCTAAAGTTTAATGCAATGTTAGTGTGGAAGAAAAATAATGTTTCCTATCAAGTTTTTATAGTAATTAAATGTATATAGTGAAGCATCATTGGCCAGTGCCTTTTAACTGATACATAAATGCAGAAGTTAAAAGTAAATTTTTGATTGAACTACAGTTCCAAATAAAGTTTTGGACCAGTTACTTTCTTTATGTTTCTTGATGACTTGCAGATGCAGCCAAAAGAGTACCAAGCACATTTGTCCCACCTGAACAGAGATATTTAAGATACATCATCTCCAATTCTGAGGATCTACAGTTGAGACTACGGTTTATATCTCTTTCAGAGTTTTCTATTTCTAGCAGAAGAATGGTTGTAAGGTCTTGTACGTCAGCTAAAAGGAAGATGATGGTGGGGGTGCATCCTTGTCAGCCAGAGGCTTTGAGCTCCTTTATTGGAAGTGGACTAGTTTATACACTGATGTTGTTTGGCTGTGTTTCCACCCCAAATCTCATCTTGAATTATGAGACTACAAAGTCCCCATAATCCCCACATAGCCAGGGAGAGACCAGGTGGAGGTAATTGAATCCTGGAAGTAGTTTCCCACATGCTGTTCTCATGATAATGAGTGAGTTCTCACGAGATCTGATGGTTTTATAAGTGTTTGGTAGTTCTTTCTGTGTTCATTCTCCTTCCTGCCGCCCTGTGAAGAAGGTGCCTCACTTCCCTTTGCCTTCTGCCATGACTGTAAGTTTCCTGAGGCCTCCCTAGCCATGCTGAACACTGAGTCAATTAAATCTCTTTCCTTTATAAATTACCCAGTCTCAGGAGGTTTTTATAGCAGTGTGAAAATGGACTAATACATGCACTGATGCATTCCACAAATCTACTTCTATAAAGCAGACAGCTGGCCTTGGAGGGAAGTCACCCCAATAACAGGAGGAACCTAACTGATCATGGGTTGAAGTCAAGACCAACAGACCTGGGTTCAAATTCTGTCATGTAATCTTGATCAATTTACTTAATCTCTTGTAGTGGTCCAACAGAAGAATGGGTCTGAATGAACACTAACACTCTGTTACCTAAATTGTAGAGGCATCTTTTATCGAGATAAGCTCAAAGGCTACATTTTCAGAGGAGGGTGTGAGTTATTCATGAGTGATGCCTCTCAAATTGCCTAAATTTTCTCTTGTAAGGTGAATTCTGAACGGTGCTGATATTCTATCTCTTCAGAGTGACATCTTGCCAGGGTATCAAGAAGCCTGATGAAGGCTGCTTTTAGCAACTCACAATGTCTGGAACTAATACTCTTCAAAGTGTTTGTGCTGCTTCTTAATACACACCCTACTGTGGCCAACTCATCCTTTTCCATATTTTCCATCACTATCTACCACTTACAATCATCTATCCAGCCTAAGTTGCTCCCTAGAGCATCAAACGTCTCCAAATGACTTCTGCAAATTTCCACTTGAATGTCCCACTGGCACCTGAAACTCAGACTCGACCCATCCAAACCTGATTGCTTCATCAGCCACCCGATTCAAAACCCCCTCTTTCAAACTCCAAATCTTGGTGAATGGTTTCACCAACTGCACAATTAATTAAACCAGAAACCTTAACCTCATTTTGATCATCCCCTGCATCTATTCAGTCACCGTTTCTGGCCTGTTCTATGTTTTATATATTTCTTCCTCATCCTCCTCAGCCTACTCAACATGAAGATGACAGAATAAAGAACCTTATGATGATCTATTTTTACTTAATGAGTAATACATGTGTTTTCTATGTGATTTTCTTTTTTTGAGGTGGAATTTCGCTCTTGTCACCCAGGCTGCGGTGCAATGGCATGATCTTAGCTCACTGCAACCTCCACCTCCTGGGTTCAAGCAATTCTCTTGCCTCAGCCTCCCAAGTAGCTGAGATTACAGGTGCCTTCCACCATGGCCAGCTGTTTTTTTTAGTATTATTTTTTAATAGAGATGAGGTTTCACCATGTTGGTCAGGCTGATCTTGAACTCCTGACCTCAGGTGATACATCCCAAAGTTCTGGGATTACAGGCATGAGTCACTGCACCTGGCCTTTATGATTTTCTTAATAACATTTTCTTTTCTCTGGCTTGCTTTGTTTTAAGAGCACAGTGTGTAATACATATAACACAAAATATGTATGGTTGACTATTTTTTATGGTAACCCAAAGTGAAATTTCAAGTTTATTTTATACACATGAAGAGATAAGAAATGCAGTGTTTTCTAAAGCATAATTAATTCTAAAAGAAATAATTCTAAATATAGTTTTATTTCTGCATACATTTATACAACACTACAGGTCCCACCTCAAGTTTTCAAATTACAAAGTTTTCTACAGATGATTGTACAGTGATAATGATAAGCTCTCTAGTTTATCATACCACAGGACACAAATGCTATATCAAGCGAGATATTATTAAGCATGAGACATAAACAGGCCAACCAAAATCCTTGGAGATTGAGAAGTGATAGGTACCAATAAAAATAAGTAGAAACCAAACAGGTCAAGAGGCATTGGATATTAAATGAATCCATGAAGCATAAACAATTAATGCAAATATATCTGTCATTTTATTTTTTTGCAATAGGGCCTCACTCTGTCGCCCAGGCTGGAGCGCAGTGGCATGATCATGGCTCACTGCACATGCCACCACGCTAGTCTACGAATCGACTATTCATGTTATCAGTAAGGCTTCCTTCCAGTCAACAGTAGAGTAGTGGTACTTTAAGTTTTGGGGGAGTCAAAGCTATACTTGAATTTTTGACTGCACAGGGGGTTGGCACCTCTAACCCCCATATTGTTCAAGGATCAACTGTGAATAGGTAAGACTAGATAGATAGAAGATAGATAGGTAGATAGATAGATAGAGAAATAGAGACAAAGACAATAGTTGACACAGAACTTGACATATACTAAGCCACTGATAATGATGATAGTCTATCACAAACTGATGACCCAAGAGCCAGTTCTGGCCCATGGATATATTTCATTAGATGGCAAAATTTCACCTAAAAACCTGGAGTGTTAATTTATTGTGAAAGCAAGTCTTAAGATCTGATAGCACTGGGTCTGTATTTCTCACACAGTCAGCAGCTAGAGCTGCATAGGATCAACTCAACTCAGATGATACTGAGGTGCCATGATTTATCACAGACCTCATCAATTCTTAGGCTTTTCTCCTTGGCCTACTTCACCATCATCCGAGCTTATACCCTGCTCCTATATAAAACTAGGAGAAACCCTTTGAGATGAAAAGTATTCACACACCTGTGCAAGATCATATGTAACACATTAGAATTCAGTGTAACTTGCTCTTTTTTTCCCAGGATGGCCTCTGTGCTGTATCTGCAGTAAGTGTATAAATACATAAGGTCTAGAAAAATTCTATAATTCTAACATGGGAATCAACATTATCACCTCAAGCAGAGGAAGGGTCAATGTTCTTTTTGCTTTAAAAATATATTGCATGAGCTTAGAGAAACGAACTTGGACAGTATTTCTTGAGAATGATTTCCAAATCAGCTTCCATGGGTGATGCTGATTGGAATGTTTACCTTACATAGCCCAAGGGAGCTGGCCTTTGTTCAATTTCTTGAAAGAAATAATGTCAGGCCCAGTGACCCCCAAGTGGCGATTGTCATCTCTCCTTGCACATGCTGTCAGCTGCTAGTGGCATTTCTTCAAATCAGTAAGATGTCCTGTTGTGTGGGGTTGCCCCAGCCTGGAAGTCCCACGGAGCCTCTGATTGTGGCATCTCCTTGTTAAAGTCCGGGGATTCTGGCATTCCACATCTTAAGAAGCTGGCATCCTGCATGCTCTCTGATGTTTGGTTTTGTAGTGTCTTTTCACAGAGCACAAAAACCTATCTGTGAGCATCCTGACCTCTGATTCTATGCAGATCAAACCACAACCAGCATGCTTCAAAAACAAACTCAAAATTCAGGGTCCCTAGTGAACTCTAATTCTGACCCTGATCCTAATTTATTGTTTGACCCTGGGCTAATCCAAGGGTTTCCATGAATCTCATTTCTCTTGTGATTATTTGGAGAATTCCTAAGTTAAAATGTGTAATACACATATACTGCAAGTTGTCACAGCACAATACTGGGGAAAGTTTTCCATCATTCAATCACTATAATCCAATTGAAGGAAAAGATTAAGAAGAAAAGTGACCTTGGAAAATCAATGTTTTCAATCAATGGAAGTAGTTGATAATATTTCTCCAAAAAATTAAGAAACACTTTTTGATCAAGTTCTAAGACTAATTATAAGTCTTGAAGACATACTGATGCATTGTCTACAAAAAACTTTTTCCTTAAGAGTCTCACAGCTGAGATTGTGTTTATTCCTGCAAAAGTATTAGCTTTATAAATTAAAAAGCCCATTAGATCAATATATAGAGAAACATTACTAACATAAAACAGTATAAGAATAATAAATCGAATTTATTTTAGAGACTTCAAAAATATTTTGCAAAGACTGTGAGTAAACTATCTTTGTCCATTTATCTCTAATGCATCTTCGAATTATATTTCCCAGATCCATTCCCAACTCTCCTAAACCTAAAGCAATACATGAAGGGAAGTCCTTCCTCAAAAGTGTAGAATTCCAAGATTCCTCACCTCCCCTAATTGGGTTTTGTTTTAAAACCAGTTTTCTAATTGGAGCAGCATTTCAGGAGCAGACATTTCTAGGCTTGGTGTCTACATTTTACAGTCAGTAAGAAATATTGTTTATAATTTCATGGAAGGTAAAACATTTAACCAAGGGCAAACATTCATCATGCAATGAATCAACATCCAGTCACCTCTATCCCCATTCACATGCAAATAACGTTCCAATTTTCCTACTTGTCATCATGTGTGACATTTAAACCCAGTTACTTTGGACCTGCAACAACACTAGTTAACTCCAGGCAACTTGAGATCCCAGACAAACCCTTGCTCATGTATTAGGAACTTATCATTTCTTTCTTTCCTGCCTCCCTTCCTTCCATCCTTTTTAGTAAAGACTCTCTTCTTTACCTTAGGACATTCTTTCTTTCTCTCTCTCTCCCTCCCTTCCTCCCTCCCTCCCTCCCTCACTCCCTTCCTTCCCTCTTTCTCTGTCTCTCTTTTCTGTCTCTTTCCTTTTAGTAAAGCCTTCCATAAAATACACCAAATTCTAGGTAACAAAATACTTCAGACTATACACTTTACTGGAGCAGAAAACCGCAACTTAAAATAACTTCTTATTGGTAAATAAGTGGCAAGTCTAATGAATTTGGGAGATTTTCCAGTTGGAGATTGTATTCCTCTTCCCTCTAAATGTTGCCACGGGGTAAAAGAAGTAAAGTTGAAGTCAGACCAGAGGACCACTTTTTGACTACATCCAAGTCAATGAAGGAATAGAAATACCACACAGTTGGAAAAAATCACATTCTTCACTGTGTGTTTTAGTCGTTTTTTCCCCTTTTTAACATAGACAACTAAGGGAAAACATCTACCGACATGATTGAAAGAACTGTGGAAGGCACATCTAAGCAAATATTTCATTCCTTTAAAAATTAATGGAACAGGCCGGGCGCGGTGGCTCAAGCCTGTAATCCCAGCACTTTGGGAGGCCGAGGCGGGCGGATCACGAGGTCAGGAGATCGAGACCATCCTGGCTAACACGGTGAAACCGCATCTCTAATAATAAAAAAAAATACAAAAAACTAGCCGGGCGTGGTGGCGGCGCCTGTAGTCCCAGCTACTCGGGAGGTTGAGGCAGGAGAATGGCGTAAACCCAGGAGGCGGAGCTTGCAGTGAGCTGAGATCCGGCCACTGCACTCCAGCCTGGGCGACAGAGCGAGACTCCATCTCAAAAAAACAAAACAAAACAAAACAAACAAACAAACAAAAGTTAATGGAACACTGACGCCCACAAAAAAGCATATTTGAGTTAACTACAAACAAAAATAAATTCTTTATTTACAAAAGAAGCATTAACATATGGAATGAAACACCACCTTTTTGATTCACCAATAATCTCACATGCCCTTCAACAAAAGGACTTGCAGTATCAAAGACAGGGGTCAAAGTGGAGGGTATAAAATAGATATGAAGTGGCTGAAGTTTTCTTCACCAGGATTAATAATGAATAAAATTGTTATTACAGTGTGATGAGTTTGCTAAATTTCTTGGATCTGGGGAAGTAACAATTATTTTCGCAGAATTAGGCACACCTAAGTGGCATATGCTTCTCAATTATTTATTCTGGGGTGACAGTAGTGCAGATGGCAGCCAACTAACCACTGGGACCCTGTTCATATTAGCACTGAGGCCCTGCACCCCAGGCAGGAGAGAAGGGCTCCCCTAGAGGCAATGGGTAGGTCGTAGTCTTAGAATGTTTACAGAATTAGTTTGTGGTTTTGCAGCCTTGGTTTGGGATTATTTATAGTAAGACTGGGATTGCATAGCTATTAGAAAGAAAACAAAAAGTCAGTGTATATGCTTTCCTGTTGATGCTTCAATAAAACACTGTTTTATTTTTCTTATCTGGAAAATGAAAGGGTTGGGCTAAATGGTCGCTGGCAGGCATCTCTAAGAATGAATGCCTTTCAGGGAATCCAGAGATGACAAACTTGCAGTTTGAATGTAAAGGTCACATCTCAAGAATGTGGAACATGAGCAGGGTAATTCAGCCACTGAAATGACTTGTTCATCTTGCTCACTGGTATCATTAAAGTGTCACTTAACTTAGAGCTTTGTGAAACCTCTGGGATCATCTCATACGAGTCTCTCATTTTACAGATGAGGAAACTGAGGCTGAGAGAGGCAGCATATCTACCAATGAGGACATTATTCGAGTTCTTTTTCACAGCCCTTGTCATACAGAATTAAAGGCACTAAGACAATAGGTGGAATGAGAAGAACAAAAAAAAATAAAAACTTTTATCCAATTTTTAAAGTAAGAAAGAGGAAATGGACTTCTTAAAACAGAGAAATAATCACAAATGCCACAAACGTTCTTACAGCGTGGTTGCAGCCTAGCTCATTATTTTCTCACAAAGAAAAAGAAAAAAAACATTGTATAATGTGTGCATAATAACTCTGTTGTGCACTTTTCCATTAAACAAAAGAGAAAGTTTTAACAAAAGGTATAATTCATTACTTCTGGATCTGCATGAATTAAAGCAGAACAATCAAATGGGAAAATAAATCAAACATCTTCATGTTAGACTGTCATTGTTATAAGAAAAAATCATTGTTATAGAAAAAGTAAGTATTCTAAGAATAAGATTTCCTTCTAAGCATTTTATAAATAAATTGAGGGGAAAATGATTTTAGGTAAGCATGAATTCAAATGCCAAAGAAACAAACAAGATTACTTCAAAACATTAAAAGTTAAGTTATTTAAAGTTTATAGGTAAAGTTAAAAGATTCCGTAACCACAAAGACTTGGCAACAGTAAAGAAAAGTGCACAGTGGAGTTTTGAGACTGCCGGATATTAGTCACGTACGTAACTCTTAAAAAGCTAAGATCTGAATCATCATTTAAAAGCACACACACTCGTTATAGACATTTCGAAAACTTATGAGAATATAGGCATACAACCATTAAACTTTTGAGCCAAAAAAAAAAAAAAAAAATTGAAGACAGAGAAAGAGAGTGAGTGTGTTTTACAAGGCAAAAACCAAGTTGAAAAGGTTGTCTTGAAATGCAAAATGTCTGCTATGTACCCCTGCTTTCTGTGGCTCTCTCCTGAGCACTTCACTTTACCAGGTACAAAAGGTCCATCTTCCAAATAAAGGTCAATTGCTCCATCACATACATTGTGATGAGGGTCTTTTGACTTCACTGTAGCCAATGAAGCCCCAAAATTGAGCTCCCCAGTAAGAGGGCAGAAAATTTCATCGTGAGCTGTCAAAGCCCATTATAATGAAGAAATGTGAGAAAGGAAATTCTTGGAGGAAACCTTCCAATGTTGGGCCTCCATATTTGAATCAGGTATCTTAATTGCTGGAGCTGAGCATTTCAGGAGGCTCTCATATGAGGAAGAATTTAGAGATTGGGTTAAAAAGCTGAGCTTCTGAGATCCTGTGTCTTACGCCATTCAACAAAGCAATCACTATCCATCAGTGTCCAACCATTATTAACGTCTACCGGATGTTAAAGCAGGTTTACAGAGGATTAAGGAATCAAGCTTACTATTATGCAATTTTAACGTTTCTATAAGAGTCCAGTGAATTTTCAAAGGGATTTTTGAGGAGGTGAAGAAGCAGGACAAGAGAAGCTAACATTAAATTAAAAAATACTTAATTGCTAAGCAACAAGATAAGCCTCTAAGTGATCTTAAAGACAAAGTCCTCAGGTCTAACTTTGTAGGTCATAGCATGATGCACAATCTTGCAAAGCCTGTGGCTGTCTGGCTTGGCAACTTTTCTAGGTGCTTTTCCACTTGGGTATTAAGGAAATAGCAACATCATACAATTTTATTTATTTTAATAATGATGCTTCACATTGAACCTGTTTTAAATGGGACAGGACACAGTAATACTGATTTATTTGGGTAAACGTTGAAGTTAATAGTATGTCCTTCTTCAATATGTGAGAAAAACTTTAGCATTAACCATGCTTAAGACTTCGTCCTTGAATCTTGACTAGATTTTACAGACTTCTGCTTAATTTTATGTCCTTTTTTTTTTTTTTCCCCGACAGTTTTGCTTTTGTCACCCAGGCTGGAGGGCAGTGGCATGATCTCAGCTCACTACAACCTCCACCTCCCAGGTTCAAACGATTGTCCTATCTCAGCCTCCGCAGTAGCTGGGATTACAGGTGTATACCACCACACCCGGCTAATTTTTTTTTTTTAGATGAAGTCTCGCTTTGTCACCAGGCTGGAGTGCAGTGGTACGATCTCAGCTCACTGCAACCTCTGCCTCCTGGGTTCAAGTGATTCTCCTGCCTCAGTCTCTTGAGTAACTGGGACCACAGGCACGTGCCACCACACCCAGCTAATATTTGTATTTTTAGTAGAGTCAGGGTTTCATCTTGTTGGCCAGGATGGTCGTGATCTCTTTACCTGAGGCTGATCTGCCTGCCTCAGCCTCCCAAAGTGCTGGGATTACAGGCGTGAGCCACCGCGCCCAGCCGTCAGTCTTTATCATGAAGTTTTTTAGCTATAATGTGTGTGACTGCAGCTGAACAATTCAGATTTCAAATTATTCTTTTCTCCCATCTCCACCTTTACAAACAACTTCCAATATTCTTGCCCTGTACAGTCAGTGGCAACCTGTCCTAACAGAAAAAAAAAATCTCAATTAGAAATTGCCCCTGTTTCTACCTGGTTATTAAAACTGATCTATGCTGGGCTGGGCGCGGTGGCTCACGCCTGTAATCCCAGCACTTTGGGAGGCCTAGGCGGGTGGACCACGAGTTCAGGAGATCGAGACCATCCTGCCTAACATGGTGAAATCCTGTCTCTACTAAAAATACAAAAAATTAGCCAGGTGTGGTGGCGGGTGCCCGTAGCCCCAGCTACTTGGGAGGCTGAGGCAGGAGAATGGCATGATCCCAGGAGGCGGAGCTTGCAGTGAGCCGAGATCGAGCCACTGCACTCCAGCCTGGGCAACAGAGTGAGACTCCATCTCAAGAAATAAAAAAAAAAAATCTACACTGAAGTGTTTAGGGCGTGACTGCCAACCAAAACGGAATAGATGTTCAAACTGATCAATCTGAATAACTCTTATCTCATGATTTACATGAAAAATTCTTCCATAGTAAGATGCAGAGGAGACACTTACAAGTACGTTTCTCAACGCTTCCTAATCAGAAAGGCAGCAGTTAGGAAGGAACACAAGTCTTATGCTACCCTCTGCTCTTGCTATTCCTCCAGGATTCCTGGCTAACAAAAGAGGAGAACGTTGCTGGGACAAGGGAGGATGGAGATGTAGCACCCACCCCTTGGGATTGAAGCCCACCGAGATGGGGATGAGCCATAGCTCCTCGAGGACCCCAGAGCTGTAGCTACAGTCTTTCTGACTCATCACGGGCTGCGCTTTGAGAGATCTGAACACAGCTATGCATGAAGTGTATTGAAAATACCATCCACATGCATATATATATATGCATGGGCTACATAGAATAAAATGTTAATATCCTATCTTGGACATGTATATATTTATTTTTTTTCATAGACGAAATAATGAATAATCTTCAGCATTTTAAAAATAATCAACTTCATTAATTGTTCTTTTACATTTTCTTGATTCATATACTTACAGTATTTTGCTTAGATTACGTCAAATTGAAACCACATCAAAGCTAGAAATTCTGGCTTCCTGTCATGGATTCCAAGACTAGAAAATTCAAAAAAGGTCAGAAAATGAATAACTTTCATTTGCCAAGTACTCACAATATGCAGCTTAAATAATTAACCCTGCCTTGTCTATCTTTAGAATCACAATAGATAGCACAATGCCTGGCACAGAACTCACCCAGGTCAGCCAAAGTCTATGTATCTGTCCTGATTTTTCCATCTCACTGGGAAAAATAAGCCAGTATTTGATCTGATGCAAACAAATGAATATACATATTAGAAAACACTAGCTTACTAAGTCATTATCTAGTAAAGCAATGTATTGTTAAATTTTTTGTCAAAATGCATATTACAGGTAACACAAAATCAATTTAATAGCACTGAATTCCAGAAGTTCATCATGTAAAACAGAAAATGTTGAAATTGACACATTTATGAAGAATAAATCTGCATTTAATTTATTCCATAATAGGCTATAAAAGTGTTTGACATCAAGGATTGAGGTCCCCCACACTTATTTGCCAGAAGATGAGTTGGCCAACCTGCTGACCACACACACACAGATACTGGAGCCCACACATCTCAAAATAATGCCTCAAAACTGAAGGCAAGCCCTGCTAGGCAGAGCTGAATTTCAAACCAGGCTCAGGAGACGAGAAAACATCAACACGATCACACACCAGTCACTCACATCTTCTATTCCTAATCAGGGTTTTCAAAGAAATTCGCAAGGGAACTGTGATTCACAGAATGGATGGAGAAAATGTAATTATCGTACTTTAAAACAAAATCAAATTGCCGAAGTATATATTTAGGCAGAAAAAAATACCTTTATTAAATTTCTTTGAAGCCTTTGGTGAGCAGAAGGAAAATTTTCAGTAGTTTAGATAAATGGACTAATGCTAATGCTCCGAACTGACAAATAAGAAGTAAGTTACGTGTGCCACCACTATCCTATCCTGTTTCTTATCAAGAAGCAATGCATTTTCAGAAATAGACACGTTTAAAAATAGCATCAAAAATGACTTCCTTTGCATTATGCTATATTTCTTCCAAATAGTTGGTGGGGAGAGAGAGGGAGGGAGCAAGAGAGAGAGAGAGAAAGCGAGAGAATGCTCAGGCAAGCAGGTATAAATGGCAAGGCTTTTCTCTGTAGTCTCCATTACCATTACTAAGTATAATTGAATGTATTAGCAGGTCTCTGTAGGAATGTGATATGCTAACACACTCTAATTTTCATTAGTTTCTCAAAACTGTCATGTGAGGAATTTGAAATATGTGCATGAGAGAAATTAATAATGGCTGGTACTGAACAAAGGTATTAAATTGGTTTAAAATGAAAAAAAAAGCAGAACTTGCTTTTGAAAAGGAAGATGCTTAAATCATACTCAGAAAAGCACTCTGGTGACAGCCTACCATTCATTTTCCTGAGACAGCTGCTGTGCACAAGAGTGAGAATGAACCTGTAAGTCCTCTTGTCACCATCACGGTGAATACCACTGCACTATATGAGGGTGGATTTAGAAAAG
Organism: Mandrillus leucophaeus; assembly: GCF_000951045.1. Lineage (NCBI taxonomy): Eukaryota > Metazoa > Chordata > Mammalia > Primates > Cercopithecidae > Mandrillus > Mandrillus leucophaeus. The sequence goes on from NW_012107675.1 coordinate 1,323,077, forward strand.
CTAAAAAGTGTTCCTGAGGCGAAGGTTTTCTTTTGCCTTTCTCAGAATGAAAAGGTGTACAATCCTTCACCTATGTCTTACCACTTAGACTGCAGGTTTGCTGAGCTCTGCTGAGATGTAAATACCTTAGCACATCTGGGGAGTCACAAAATGGCAATAGCCTTATAGCCCTTCATCTCTCCCACCAAATAAGCACATTACAGAAGCCCGTTTATAGACGGTATTTCATTCCATCCTTAACCCTGAGTGTGACGAATAGGTATTATCATCTCCATTTTTATTTAGGAAAGCTGAGGTTCAGAGAGATAAAGTCACACCTGCCTGTAAGTTCACTAGGGATATGGAGCCGAAATGAGCTTATTCCATTAAGTGTGAGGTTTATGGAGAGCCTGGTATGTCCCACTGAGCTGAATATGATGAGGCACTCTGCTCACCCAACCAGGACTCCCTCAGTTATGGCCTGGGATCTCTTCTTTGCTAACGTGGGAAGGGCTCGGCAGAGGGAGCCCTGATAGCTACAGTGATGTGGCTGGTGCTAGAGAATGGTGGCCATCTCACACTTGGGCTATTCTGCGCCGTGTGAACTCCATGTGAGCTCCATGGGTTTCTGGCACCCAGATCTCAGCCTGCTGGGGGCTGCTGTCACTCCTGCAGACTTGTCACTTCTCCCTCTTCATTGTTCTCGCTTGGCTAGAGCGTTATTACCCTGGATGAGTGATTCTAAGACCCAATACGATGTCTTTTAAAAAAAAATTTCCTTAAGTCTATTGTGTGGTCTGAAGCGAAAAGAATTTCAAATCAGTCTGTGGACCATAATACAATAGTAGGTAGCAGTAGTTGACAGCTAGCTGGGTCTCAAGGGTTGTTCATCAAGGGTTTAGACCAAACTGAGTAAAATGTAACGTTTGGTAACCACATGACTGACCCTTTATAAGGATTATTAGGTGTAGAAAAGTTAAGTAATTTGAAAGGCTTGGATCTTCATCAAGGTCTGTCTGACCCCAGAACCCAAATGCCTAACCATTAGGCAGCCTCTACCCACCATGCCAGGCAGTGGCCACAAAAAAATTGGTAAAAAGTGACAGATGCACCAATCCAACAACAGATATCTTATTTTTATAATCCAGGCCAGGAGATACGAAAAAGAACAAAATGAGAAGATTTTGTAGTTTCATTCTTATAGTTTCATGCATGTGTCTTGATTACATGCTCATACCAATGAATTACTGGGAGAGATTCTAATTTCTCAATTTTTGATAATGGATATTTAATTTTTAAATTTTTGATGAGAGCATAATCTCTATTTGCTAAAAATAGGATAGAAAAACTTACAAAAATGGCATTTCTTGGTGTTCAGAGGAATTAAATTCTAGTTATTACAGAATTACCTTGCATGTTCATAGTCCCTCAGCCTTTCTGAATACCTCCACTGTCATAATATCCTCTCCTCAGATCTCCCAGAGCATAGATACAGTGGCCTGCTAGGGTACTTAGCAGATTTTATCCTGCCTTCTAATAATGTATAGACACATTGTTTTTCCTAACTTAAAACTAGACATCAAGACAATAAAGGCTTTCCCACGGGTGTCTTTATATGTCCAATACCTACAATATTAACTTGCACATGGTACACAATCAAATCAGTCATGGTTGAATCAACTGCTAAATGAATGAGAGAAAAAAGAGATCCTATTGTAATAGATACTATTGCCAGATAAGTCTGTGTAACAAACTACCCCAACCCAGCAGCTTGTAATATCAAACATTGATTATCATGCTCATGGATTGGCATAGCTGAGCTGATCGGAGTGACCTTCAGGTTGAAAATCAGCTGTGTTGGCCTCAGAGGGGTTGTCTCAAATTGGCTCCATATGTATTCATTTTAAGGTCACAACTAAAGGGGCAGTGGCTATTTGGGCATCCTCTTCTCATGGATCACCGGTGCCTGAAAGGCAAGCCAAAGGTTGCAAGCACGTTTAAGGCCTCTGCTTACATGATGTCTCCTACTATTCTACTGGCTGTGGTCAGTCATGTGAGCCCAAGTTAGTGGGGTAGAAAGCATCCACAATGGGAGTGGAAGGGGTATGAATATTTGTTGACAATGATACAAACCATCAAAAAATGAAATCAGCATGAAGTCGAAATAGACTGAAGGCGAAATAAAACTAAAAGTTTGAGAGCTTCAACTAAAAACTACTTTAGAAAATATATAGGCAACAGAGTCAATCCAACGCCGTTCAAATTCCAATCTCATTTTTCTCATATGTAAAACTGGTGATATTAATAGGTCCTGCCTCACAGGATTATTAAGAAGACTAATGAAATAACTCATGTAAAATGTTGTCACACAGTGCCCTGGGCACCAGGAAATGGCTATTTTTCATGAAATTTTAATAGGTGTTTGATAAATGTTCATAATGATGACGGTGGTGGTGGTGGTGACAACAGTGATGATGGTGATGAGGGCAGTGACAAGTTACAGAAAGTTTCAGTTATGAACTAGTTTTACAGTCAAACCCAGCAATTTCAGGATATCTCTACAGTACAAACTAAAGGAACAAAACTATGTACACAGTTATCTCTGCCAAAATTTTCTATGTAATCTGTGATGGGTACTCTAACACTTTGGCTCTTACTCAAACTGCCTGTGTTGGTCTATGAGTGTCTCCGTTTGGCTGTTCCCACTCTATCTATGAGCCTTCTTCTCGCCAAAGATCCTCTGTGCACTATTAAGGGGCTTCATGTCTCTTCTTTATTTTGTCTTTTTAAGTTCATACTCATTCAATCTAGTACACGAAACCACTTCTCTCACTTTCCCTTTCCTCTTTTCCCTAAACAACCTTCACTCTGTCAAAATCACAAACATGCTGAACTCATTTTTTCCACATTGACTTCTGTAGCATCGGTTCAACAATATTGAATGTCTATTATGTTGCAGGTGCTACATTCTATGGGGTGAAAAATAAAAGCTTAGTAAGGGGTAAAATCCCTCTCTTTAAAATAGTTACACTCTAGTAGAAAAGATAAAACTTCAGTGCTTCAAGAAAATGAAAGAACTAAAATGTGGTATATCTATACAACGAAATATTACTCAGCCATAAAAAGGAATAAACTTCTGATACATGTTATAATGTGGATGAATCTTGATATGGTTGGATTTTTGTCCCTACCCAAATCTCATGTCAAATTATGATCCCCAATGTTGGAGGAGGGGCCTAATGGGAGATAATTGGATCATGGGGTCAGATTTCCCCCTTGCTCTTCTCGTGATAGTGAGTGAGTTCTCATGAGATCTGATTGTTTAAAAGTGTGTGTAGCGCCTCCCCCTCCTTTCTTCCTTCTGCTCCGGCCATGTAAGAGGGGCCTCCTTCCTCTTTACTTTCCACCATGACTGTAAGTTTCCTGAGGCTTGCCCAACGATGCTTCCTGTACAGCCTGCAGAACTGTAAGTCAATTAAACCTCTTTTCTTTATAAGTTACCCAGTCTCAGGTAATTCTTTATAGCAATGTGAGAATGGACTAATACAGACCTTAAACATATTATGCTAAGTGAAAAAAAGCAGACACAAAAATCTACCCATTGTATGATTTCATTTATATTAAATGTCTACAGTAGGCAAATTTATAGAAGTAGAAAGGAGATTAGTAGGTTTGGAGGGTTGGGAGTGGGGGTGGGAATGAAGCCAGAGAAAAATGAAGAGTAACTGCTAAAGGATACAAGTGACTGAAATGTTCTAAAATTGATTTTGGTGATGGTTATGCAACTCTGTGAATATAGTAAAACCATGAAAGTATACACTTTAAAACAGGTGAATTGTATGGTATGTGAATTCTATCTCAATAAAACAAATGAAAAAAATGAATACAGTCCTTTGAACACACACACACAGAATGCAAGATGAAGGAAAAGAAGAGGAAGGAGAATAGGCATCATAGCTTGCTCTATGACTGTAGAAAAAAAAAAGTATTATCTGAAATTTTAAACGTATATAGAAATTACCAGATTGGGATCAACACTTTGCATAGAAGCTGTTGTATGTTGGTCTCCAGAGGAAATTACTTCCACGCTAATATCAGTACTTTCCTTTATTTGGAAAAATAGCCATTGTCAGCCTATGGTGGTGTAAGCTTCCTCCCTCAGGCTATCTCCACGAAATGCTATACTGTGCTAGTGTGAGCAGAAGATGTCCCTAGTCACGCCCAATCATTCAACAACCAGCAAAGCTAATAATGTCATTGGCTATTTCCCCTGCTGGTGACAGCAGGAATAAGAAACCGCAGCCCGAAAGAGCCCTCGGGTCAGGAGACTTCACAAAGAGAAGACATAGCAGGCAGTGCCCGCTGGAATTTTTCATCTTTTCAAAGCACATGGCTTATAATTCTGGTGAAAGATTATCTAAAGTAATTACTACAGTTTTAAGACAAAAGATCTGGGCACTTGGCCTCTAGAATGCTGTATTTGGTATATTTGGGAACAAAATTCATCACGCCTTTGCCATCGAATAAGGTGGTCTATTTTTTCGATGTTTCCCCTTAAGAAGGCATCCAAAAAACTGAAACTGCCTGTATTTCTGTCATTTGATTCAATTTACCTCTTCAGGGTTACATCTGAACACTGAGTGAGCAAGTTTCACTCTATTTTTGTTCTACAGAACCTGTGGCATCAAAGGTGATTAATAAGGAAGGAAGAAAGGAGGAGGTTAAGAAGGTGAAAAGGCATGACTGTGGAAAGAGGAGTGGGAAAGAAGGACTTACATTAATTTTAAGATGTTTGAATTCAAATTCTTATGTAGAAATTCTGCCCAATAGCCTGTTAAAATTTAAGTTGTAAGTGGTACTAATCTAACATCTGCCACGGAAAAACAGTATTAATTTTAAGGCTTATTATTATTTTAAGAAGAACATTAGCCATTTGCACAAACTTTTAAGTTTACGACTCAGTAGGCTAGAAGCAAACAGTTAACACCACAGTCTGTTGTCACAAGTCTCTCTCATATCAATCCAGTGGTATGAATCACCCATGACCCTTTGATCCATTCTTTGTCATGAATAGATGAAAAACTAGAATTATTTCCTCTTAAGAAAATCTGGCTGTGTGCGGTGGCTCATGCCTGTAATCCCAGCACTTTGGGAGGCTGAGGCGGGCGGATCACCTAAGGTCGAGAGTTCGAGACCAGCCCAACCAACATGGAGAAACCTCATCTCTACTAAAAATACAAAATTAGCCGGGCGTGGTGGCGCATGCCTGTAATCCCAGCTACTTGGGAGGCTGAGGAAGGAGAATCGCTTGAACTCGGGAGGTGGAGGTTGCGGTGTGTGGAGGTCGTGCCATTGTATTCCAGCCTGGGCAACAAGAGTGAAACTCCGTCTCAAAACAACAACAAAAAAGAAAACCTACGGGGTGTGACTCTTTGAAAACTCTTTAATGGGTCAGTGTTAGACTTGGATCCTCCAGAGCACATAACTGCTGAAGGTTCAAAGGGTAGTCATTACACTTTCCCTTATCCCCTCCAAGCTGGAAGGAAGAGGTGCTATAGCAGGAGATTCTTGGCACAGCCCCACAAGAGGAAACCACATGGTCAGGACATGTTATCTAGGGATAACAGTCCATGTAAAATGAAAGAAAAAGCACTATGTCTGACAGAGTAAGTGTTTCAGAATTGTTATTACCAGGCTGAACACAATAGTTAGGTTACTTTTGACCATCAAATAATATAAGGTCCTCTGTCACCTGTCCTAGATAGTATCCTTTTACTACTCTCCATTAGTTTTCCCTTTAAAATCAACTGAAAATGTCAAACCTTTCTCATACTTGTTGCTGAATTATATCCTGCATGTCTTATATGTATTGGTTTTATGAATCTAAATGTGGGCTTTTCATCTGTCCCCACTGAATTTCATCCTATTGGATTTTTTTGTCACTCTACCCTTTTGAGACCTCTTTAGAGTCTGAATTTGCCTTCCAATACGTTAATATTTCCCCTAGATTCACATTCAGATTTTTTTTTTCTTTTTTAGATGGAGCTTTGCTCTTGTCGCCTAGGTTGGAGTGCAATGACACAATCTCAGCTCACTACAAACCTCCACCTCCCAGGTTCAAGGAATTCTCCTGCCCCGACCTCCTGAGTAGCTGAGATTACAAGTGCTCACCACCATGCCTAGCTAATGTTTTTTGTTTGGTTGGTTTTTGCACTTTTAGTAGAGATGGGGTTTCATCATGTTGGCCATGCTAGTCTCAAACTCCTGACCTCAGGTGATCCTCCCGCCTTGGCCTCCCAAAATGCTGGGATTACACGCATAAGCCACTGCACCCAGCCCATGTTCAGAAATTTGATCACCAATTTTAAAATTTTACCCAAGAAATTTTAAAAATAGGAAACATGAGAACTAGAGATAAAGATCTGTGACATTCCACTGGAGAATGCATTCCAGATTGTCATGAAATATGATAATGAGCACTCTTTGGGTATGGCTATTCAATCAATTATGAACCCAACCAAAGACGTCATCATATAGGCCAGTGATTTGCCACCTGTTCTTCACAGAGAATGATGAGTTCCATGGGTCAGCAGAGTGAGGTGGCCTCTCCCCTATTCCTATGGCCAGATCTTTTTCTTCCTTTTTTGGAGGGGAGGATGGGTATTGTATTTCCTCATAATCTTTTGTTTGAACAAAATCCTTTGTGTTCAACAGATTGTTGAAAAGCATTGATTTAGGCCAAATTTCTCTATTTTCTATGAGAATATCAAGATAACCTCTGATAAATGCCTTTAAGATTCAGATAGACTGTCCTGACCTTTCCCTCCCTATCACTCCAGTAATCCCATCACCAAAGCAAATAATCTTAGGCGATCCGTGTGGCTCCTGGGTGATCTGTTGCTTTTTCATTTCTTTCATTCTCAAAGTATGTTTAAGAGTCTGTCTTATGCTAGGTTGGAACAGGCATAAAGTTTATCATTTTTGAAAATCAGGACTACATTTGCCAAACCATAGAAATTTAAAAATTATATTTCATGTTAACCACAGATCCTTTAAAAATGAACAATAATGATCTAGAAATATGGTTTTCACTTTCTTTAGTATGTTAGATGATAATTCATTTATCTCAAGTTGCTTAGAGGAACTAGAAGTTCTCTTGTTCTCTGTCTATTTGGGTCCTTACCAAAAGCCTGTGACCAGATTACAGAAACTTCATCAACGTTAGGGAAAACAAACAAGCAAACCTACCAACAATATCTGTTGGATCACAGATCTAATATTTCATTTGTGAGGAACTATATGTTTTCATAGGCTGAAAATATTTATCAGGACTTTCATTCAGTAGTCAATAAGTATTTTGAACAAATCCTGGGCAGGGGAATTCAACAGCCTTTATTATTAACCCTTTTACACACAGAGATATGGAACAATAATTGACTGGCAGGAAACATCTGTACAAAGAAGAAGTAAAACATCCATGAACTGTAAATAGTATTTTTAAAACTCTAATAAAATTTCATTTTTGCCACTGGCTTCCTTTATTTCAGACAAATGTATCCAGGTATACGGCGAGCGATACTTTAGACTGTCATCCAGATACAGAGGAATTTTCACTGCAGATTTACTAGAGAGCACTGCAAAATCTAGACTGGGCATCATAAAAAACACAGGGAAAAGGAAGGATAATTATGTAAAGCCAACATTTGAATGCATTGTGTGTGGCTGGCAGACTTCTCCTGACTCGCATTAATATTCACACCGGGCACTGTTTAATGATGCCATTCAGAATGGGAATGTGGAGCAGGAAGAGGTATAGAGGCAATCAAAAAATAATTTATTGCAATAGAAATATTCCTCCTTTTGAAGCATCATTTGAAAAAAGAGACACTATTTTTTCCCAGTTCCTAATTTTACTAAATAGATTCGCTTTCCTGTCAAACCCCCAAGGGTTCTTTATGATTAATATAAATTAGTATGATAAAAATTCCTACACAAAACATGTATATCTCTCAGGTGCCACACCACCCCGGTCCTCTAAAGCCATCACTGTGTGGTAAACCTAAGCAAGGGCCTTCAGTTGGTCATGAGATGCTCTCTTAAATATTTTTATTCAGTTTACCAGGTAACTTTTGACACAAGGAAAGAGGGGGAAAAAAAAGTGCTTCCTCTGCTGTCTTCTGTACTCCAAATCTGTCCATATCAATATTCAAATGAAAATTCCACCCAGGAATGAGAGCGCTTCAGGTTATTTCCAACATCAAACTTAAAAGTTAAAGCTTCTCCTCTTTAGGTAAATATTTTCTGAGTAGTTCTAAGGCCATTGCCTTCATGCCATTAGCAAAGGGATGGGTTTCCCATATGACCTAAAGTACTTTTTCCTTTAGTAAAGACCTAGAGAAATAAAGAAGAAGAGGAAGAGGAAGAGGAATAGAATAACAACAAAGCAACAGCAACACCACCAAATATTTTTGAGTGCTATTTATGTGCCAGGCAGCATGCTAAGTACTTCAGATGCCTTCATTTTTTTTTCTTTCTTTCTTTTTTTGTTCATACAAACAGTGTCTCGCTATGTTGCCCTGATTGGTCTTGAGCTCCTGGCTTCAAGCGACCCTGCCATCTTGGCCTTCCAAAGTGCTGAGATTACAGAGATGAGCCACCACAATTAGCCAATGCCTTTTTTTTTTTTTTATATTAAGGCATTGGTTCTTTTTAATATTCAAAAGGACCTTACAAGGTAGGTACTAGTATTATTTCCATTTTAGAAATCTGAAAACTGAAAAGGTAAGTAATTTTTCAAGACTAGACAGCTGATCTAAATGGCATAAAAATCACATTAGTTACAAAAGCTAAATCTATGTTCGACTACATAATGAGGGGATGGCGGCAATTATTTACAAAAACATAGATCAGAAAATGTCCAGTAACTCTTGGTTGACCCAAAATTATTTCCTTGGAAAAAAAAAAAAAAGGAAAGCAATTGGGATTTTTGAGGTTAAACGTTGCCTCTATCAGTAAGAAAAGATTAGACTGTAATTGCTTTAACAGCTAAAACCATTACAGTGGCTTAAGAAAACATGAGTTTAATTTCCTCACACATAGCAAGACATCTTGAGATGGGGGTTGCTGGCACTGGTTCAGGAACGTAAGGGCCAATGACACTGTGACCCTTTTGGCCATTTTCTCATGTCAACAAGAGAGCTGCTGCAACTCCAGCCATCATATCACACTCAAAGAAGTGAGGCCAGCACTGTCAAATAAATACAACAGAAAGCAAAAGCTTTCCCTATACCCTGCCTCAACTCCCTACCCCGTCAATCAGACGACTTCTGCTTAGGTGCCATAGGTCAGAACTGCATCGCATGGCTACCCTTAACAGCAAACAAGCTGAGAAGCATGAACCGGATTGTCACGACTGGCTCTGACCCACTCTCTGGAGCTAGGCACCCTGAGGCCTGGAACAAAAGTGGGGTTCTGTTGCAAGGGTGGGACGGGATGTGGAGTTACCACAGTTTGCCACAATGCCGTAGGGGCCAGCAAACTCTCTAAAGAACCAGATAGTAAGTATTTTAGGTTTGAAGGCCAGAGAAAGTCTTTGCCACAGATTCATCTTTGTTTTTGTGGTGTGTGTGTGTGTATGTGTGTGTTCTTTTAATGATCCTCTAAAAGTGCTGAGTTTGTGAGTTATCTAAAAATAGGCTATGGGTGGGGGTGTAGTTTGTTGACTGGGGATAAGGCTGCAGGTATTAAGGGTGGCACTGAGGAAAGCTGGATTAGCTAATGCTGTTTAGGAGCCTAACATATTCTCATATCTACACTTTTATTTTCTCAAAAGAATTGCAGCTCCAAGTTAGAAAAAACCAGACTCCTAGCCAATTCTCCTAATAAACAATTGACTGACTTAATAACTTCAGTAATTTCAGAAGCTCACCTAATAATATCACTTCTTCCAGTGCCAGTGCTGACTTTATTTGGTGGCATGAGAGTTTGACTAAATGAACCATGAGTCCCTCCTGGCACTAATACTGAGTGATCCTAACATTATGAAAGCATCAGAAATGGAAGCAGCAGCATTTACCATGACGACTAAAAGCCTAAACAGTGGAAACACCATGTCTACATGAAGCACTAAATATGAGCAGACTGATTCCATTATCCCTGGGAGACCCTGGGCCCTTCTCAGGCCTGGGATATTCATGCGGGTAATCATCAGGATTCATGTAAACCCTCCAGGAACCCCACATACAAACCACACCAATGGAATAACTGGTCTGGAACAAAAGGCACCTGTTTTGCCCAGTCTTTTCAAGTGTCACACCTGCTTCCACCCTCAGTTCTGCATGCAGAGCTAGAGAAGGACTGCCCTAAACAGGCAGTTTTTATTTTATTATTTGTTTTCATTTTAAAAACTCAAGCACTTCTTGCATTCTCTCCATAATCTAACCATGTTTTATTTTTTTAATAATTTTTTTTTTAATTTTTTATTTCCATAGGTTTTTGGAGAACAGGTAGTGTTTGGTCACATGAGTAAGTTATTTAGTAGTGATTTGTGAGATTTTGGTGCACCTATCATCTGAGCAGTATACGCTGAACCCAATGTGTAGTCTTTTATCCCTCACCCCCTTCCCACCCTTTCCCCCAAATCCCAAAAGTCCATTGTATCATGTTTATAGCAGTACAATTCACAATTGCAAAAATGTGGGACCAACCCAAAGGCGCATCAATCAACCAGTGGATAAAGAAACTGTGGTATATATATATGATGGAATACTACGCAGCCATAAAAAGGAATGGATTAACAGCATTCGCAGCAACCTGGATGGGATATGAGACTATTCTTCTAAGAGAAGTAACTCAGGAATGGAAAACCAAACATCACATGTTCTCATTCAACAGTGGGAGCTAAACTATGAAAAGTAATATTTTTAATTATTTTAATTCTGGAGCAGCAAAACGTACACTCCAGGTGGCTGAGCCTTTGTTCCTGTGGCCTGTGTCCTCTGGGGCACTTCCACAACCCCTGGGGGGTGGGCTAGGGGTGGGGGTGGGGTGGGGGAAGCCAGCATGCCCTAATCAGGACCCTCAACTGGGCTTGGCCTTCTGAGCACACTCCACTGTTAAGTTAGTTACAAGCCTAACTGTGGTTTTAGATCATTTACTCTCCTTTGATTTCAGAATTTAAAAATTTTGGTGAGGCATGGTGGCTCAGGCCTATAATCCCAGCACTTTGAGAGGCTGAGGCGGGTGGATCGCTTGGGGTCAGGAGGTTGCGACCAGCCTGGCCAACATGGCAAAACCCCGATTCTACTAAAAATACAAAAATTAGCTGGGCATGGTGGCACACACCTGTAATCCCAGCTACTTGGGAGGCTGAGGCAGGAGAATCGCTTGAAACCAGGAGGCAGAGGCTGCAGTGAGCAGAGATCGCACCATGGAACTCCAGCCTGGGCGATAGAGCAAGATTCCCTCTCAATTAAAAAAAAAAAGAAAACTTAGGCAGGACGTAGTCGCTCACGCCTGTAATCCCAGCGCTTTGGGAGGCCGAAGCGGACGGATCACGAGGTCAGGAGATTGAGACCATCCTGGCTAACATGGTGAAACCCCGTCTCTACTAAAAATACAAAAAATTAGCCAGGCGTGGTGGTGGGCGCCTGTAGTCCCAGCTACTCTGGGAGGTTGAGGTAGGAGAATGGTGTGAACCCGGGAGGTGGAGCTTGCACTGAGCCGAGATCACGCCACTGCACTCCAGCCTGGGTGACAGAGTGAGCCTCCACCTCAAAAAAAAAAAAAAAAAAAAAGAAAAAAAAGAAAAAGGAAAAATTTTTTTAAAAAGACTGTAAAATAAACTTATCCAGGAAATAAGTCCCACTTAAATTTCAGCCTAATTGAAACATTCTAACTACCATCTACCACTTACCAATTCTTCATTTTTCTAATGTGCTCAATCTTACTTAAATGTAATGGCTTTTTGAAATCTTAAGTTTTTTCAGATACACCAGGCATAATAGAGTCAGTTATGATGAGCAAAAGCTTATTTTTCTGCAATATACTTTGTTTTTAGAAAGAACTGCTGCAAGTATCTGCTGAGTTATATTATTTCCTTCAATGAATGTGTTCTAACAAGAAAATAAATCATGAAAATGGCAAAGATAATATCAGATTACTCAGTCTAGTCCTTCCTGTGTATGTCAGTGGGGTGGGAGGCAGAACAAACTCCTCTTACAATGTTAGTGTAATATGTGTTACAATTCAAAGCACATGTCCTAAAATATGGAAATACAATTTTTATGTCAAAGTCCTTTGATAGTCAAGTAATGACTTGACTATTAATATTATTAACATTATTTGTCATATGGGGCTAGTTATTTATTAAGAATCCCATGGTGTGGGAGAAATTACTGGAAGAGAATAGCTAAATGACTGATAAGAATAGCAGACAGGCTCTGGGGTGCCTGGGAGGCTCATGAGGACCCCTCTTGATCCCCTCTTTCCTCCCCTACAACACACAGCTGACAGGCTTATAAACTGTAATTTCACAGTCTTAGTGAATTAAGCCAGGCTAGATTGTCTGTCCAAGAATGTGGGATTAGAACTGATATGGTTTGGCTGTGTCCCCACCCAAATCTCATCTTGAATTGTAGCTTCCATAATTCTCACGTGTTGTGGGAGGGACCTGGTGGGAGGTAATTTAATCATGGGGGCTGTTTCCTCCATATTGTTCCCATGATAGTGAATAAGTCTCACTAGATCTGATGGTTTTATAAGGGGTTTCCCCTTTTGCTTCACTCTCATTCTCTCTTGCTTGCCACCATGTAAGATGTGCCTTTCACCTTCCACCATGATTGTGAGGCCTCCCCATCCATGTGGAACTGTGAGTTTATTAAACCTCTTTTTCTTTATAAATTACCCAGTCTTGGGTATGTCTTTATCAGCAGCATGAAAACGGACTAATACAAGAACCAAGTGACATTTTGAGTCAGTCTCCTGAACCAGAGGTGCTGCTGGGCAGGCATCTTCCTGCCGCATGGCCTGAGAAAGGGAGAAAGCCCATTTTCACCAGGGATAAGTGACGGGAAAAAGTTCCTGGTGGGTTTGACAGTCCCAGACTTCATTCCTTCCTGAGTCTCAGCTTCCTACACTTGGCTTCTAGAAGATATTCCTTGAGACTTAGCATAAATTCTGCTTTGGAGTATAAGTCAGTTCAAGATACTTTCTGCTGTTGTGTTGAAAAGAACAGTACTAACTACAGTTGACTCTCCATACCCGTGGGTTTCACCTCCCAGGATTCAACCTGCCATGGAAAGAAAATACTTTTTCAATAAAACCACAATAGAACGATAAAAAGATACATATAAAAACAGAGTATCATGACTTTACGTAGCATTTGCATTGTATTAAGTAGCATAAGTAATCTAGAGATGACAAAGTATACAGAAGGATGTGTGTGGATTTATGAAAATATGATTCCATTTTGTATCACAGACTTGTGCACCCATCTGAGGATTTTGGCATACACAGTGGGGGTCCTGGAACCAATTCCTCACAGATAGTGAGGGATGGCTATACACTGCCTATCTTTGGGAATATCAGGCTCCAGCTGGTGAGAGAGAATCAGAAGACAACCTAGGAAAACAAGAAGGCACAGCCCGGGCAAAACTCTTCATTTTCTCTCTTCATCTACTGGCACCAGCACAATTATGTGTTCCTCCTCCATTTTCACATTCCTGAGAATCATTTTATCCATTCAGATATGTCTGGCTACAGGTAACAAAATACTAACAGTCCAGATGCATCTGATCTCACTTAGCAGACAGGCTGAAGACACATGGTTCTCCAGTTGGTTCTGAGCTCAATAATGTCAGAACTCTAGTTGGTTTGTCCATGATTCTCTTGGCCTCCCCTTCGTGGTCCAGAAATGCCTGCCATGGCCCCAGGTATCATAATAGTACAAAACAGCACCCACAGAAGGGAGGGAGAGCAGGGAACAAAAGGCTGCTCCTCGGCAGCTCTCCTTTGGCAGAGAACCCCTAGCTGACTTCTCCTTTCATCTGGCTTGTTGACCTGACCTGGGTCATACGTCTACTCCCAAACCATCACTAGCAAAGAAAAATGAATGGCCTTGACAGGCTCAGGCCAATAACAAGTCATTCTCTAGGATGAGGGATAGCTCTGTGTCAGCAAGAGAGAAGGAGGGATGGCTGTTGTATGGATTCCTGACAGTGGCTGCAGCTGTAAGCATCACCCAGTTGCCAGGCTGAAGGCTCTGGCATCATCCCTGACTCTCCCTTTCTCCTTCCCCCATCTCCAATCTTGATTCATACACTGGATTTCCTCCAATCAGAAGTCAAGCGCCATTGACTATCTTTCCAAAACACCTCCAGCATCCGTCCAACCTCATGATCTCACTGTCACTGTTTTATTTCACGTTTCATTATTTCATACTTCTGAAATTTCAAAACCCTTCTCCAAGGTCTTCTCATCTCCAGCCTCACTCCCCCTATTAACCCGAGAAGTATGTAAAAGCGTACAAGAAGCTTGGCTCAGATTACATCATTCTGGTCTAACTTCAGAGTAAAATTCAAGCGATTAGCCTGACACGTGAGACCCTCTGTGATGATGCTCCAACCCACCTTTATGATTGCTTGTTTGCAATTTGCTGTGTTCTGTATTGCTCCATACATGCACATGCGCACGCGTGCGTGCACACACACACACACACACAGGCACATACACAGTCATACACACACAAACATACACTCACATACACAAACACACTGGAGTCATGGTTCCTTCTTCTAACTTTGTCTCCCTTCTAACTCTTCCTCATACATAGTCCCAACATCTAAATTGACCCCATCTTTAAGAAGGTGTTCTGATCAGTTCCACTTGGGGACACACAGAGGACATGAAGCTCTTTGTACAGCCCCTGAGGTAAGCCTCCAAGTCAGCTAGGTCCTTCCAGCAGAGGTGATGGCTACTTAATTCGCCTGCATTCAACTCCCAGCACATCAATGAGAAAGCTCTGCTTTGGGGAACACAGTCTCCTTCACGAAATCACTCTGGGTCCTTCTAGAAGTGTTTTCTCCCTCTGTAATGTATCTTATGGCTCTTATGGCATTTACTACTTCTACCTTGAAGTAGAATTAGGTATACTTGTGGCTTATCTCCTTCACTGCTGTAAATTCTTTGAAGGTGGAATTTCTGCCCAGGCTTTGCACATAACTGGTGCACAATAAATACAGGTTACAGGCATAGAAATGCGAATCAAATGCTGTGAACTGTGCGCTTCATTGTGAGAGCAGCGCTAAATAGACAAGTGATCAAAGCTGGCTGGGTAAGGGGTCATACGGGAGTAAGCCTGGGGCCAGAATCTGTGAGCAGAAGAGACAAGAATCATCCCATGGATGGGGAGAAGGACAAGAAGAAAATGAGCAAGGGAGCTGTGCAGGACAGTGCTCAGAGTTGTAGAAGTGGGGTGGAGAGCAGGTGATGGATGGAGGAAGAGAGGCTCGAGGAAAGGAAGGATGGAACCCATGGGGCTTCCCTAAGCAGGGGAAGGGCACTGTGATGCCACGAACATTGTCACTGCTCATTCCCACAAGGGCTATACGTGGCTTCGAGGACCAAACACCAACATTCAACTTATTTTTATTAAAAACATTATATTTCACATAGAAGCCTTAGCAATTCAAATGGTAGGCAGCTGAAGATTCCTGCTGTCTCCTAGGATCCCACCAGACCCTCTGCAGTGACTCAATCAGGGACAGCCAGCAGGGCCTTGGAGAACTCTCAGGACTGGGTATCAGCCTTTGAGGAGCTATCATCAGTAGGTGGCCTCCCGCTTGTCAGGCAGTAGGCTCCATTTTGTGATGGCCTCTCCAGACACAGTGTAACCAAGATGATGGTCCAGCCTCTCTTGCAGCCAACAGTTATCTCTAGGCCCTGATACTGCCAACAGCTTTCCCCTGACTGGTCTGTTTCTGAAGAATTTCTGAGGGGGCCGGCTCTTCCTCACTCTTAGAAATAACAGAAAAGCAGAAATAGCACAATTGTCCTTCTTCAATTCTATTTATTTAGAGACAGATGACAAGGATCTCTTCCTGGATTAATTTGTGACCTTAGGAATATCAAGGAATATCTTTACTTAAAAGTGTCCTCACGAGTATCCACATATCTGCCTCATGAGTATCTGCGTATCTACCTCATGAGTATCTGTGTATCTGCCGTTGGATCTTATACAAAACTCGGGAAGTTTCTCTCGAGATCAAGGTGTGTGCTTCTTTTCTGCTAGAATATGAAAACTAAATAACCCAATGCATTTCTCTGTTTTTATCTTGGCTACTAGAAGGTTCAGCTATAAATGCAGAATTCATGTCAATAATTCATTTCAAATACAAGGTGATTTCTATTTTTTCTCATTTTAGATGTCCTTCTTCATAGGTTGTAGAAGATGCCGTTTTTAAATGATCTGGAAGGATAGCTCCCATTTTGCTATGTTTTTGCAAAGAATTCCAACTTCCTAGTAAGATACATCCTCTTTAAAAGATTAAATAACTTAGAAATGTTGACAAACCATTGATACAGGAATACAGTACTTTGAAGAGATGAATCTCCTAAGGAGAAGGGTGTTGTTCAGATGACTTAGTAAAAAGGGGAAAGCTCACGGGAACAAGCTTGGGTGGTTTCTTTAAATATCCTCACTGAGCTCACGGGGCAGTCAGGTGCCCTAAGGGGCAGGCTTCATATTGGTCAGGGGAGGGACTGACACTCTCTAGACTGACTAGATATTGGGCTCCCACCAAGGACTGGGTATTAGTGGTACTCTCCGTCTCCTCACAACATGGTTACACAGAGGGGACAGTCACCCTGAGTTTCTGATCATACCTTGCTCTGTCTGTTCTGTTTCTCATCACCTGCTTTATTTTGACCTCCAATATCTTCACCACTGGCTGCAAAGTACTCTTGTAGGCAGCCTGCTTCCCAGCGAAGCCCCAGACTCCAATGAGTCCCACCTTCCTCCCAATCTCTGGGAATCTGCTCCCCCTCCTGGTACCCCCACTACTCATTCTCAAGTGCTACTAATTATCCCTAATTTGTGAGATTCCCCTCCACACTGAGCTGCCTATCCACCCTTTGGTTTAAACACAGGCTGGTCAATTTCTCTGTTCTTATCCTTCCTCCAAACCTACACACTAATGCCGGTGAGCATGGCACTGTATCTTATTGCTCTGTGTATTCCTAGCATCCATTCCAGTGCCGAGCACATTCAAAGCACTCAACCAACGTTTGAAGAACTCATTTCACCTCTTTGCCTTAGTTATATCAGTTTCCTCACCTATAAAATAGAGATTCTAAAGTTACTATGCGGATTCAATGAGTCAAAACATAGAAAGTAGCCTGTTTGAGTATATTCTAAGCTGAACTTCATTGAATATAAAGTTTGCATTATTATTAGGCACTCAATAAATGTTGTTGAACAAAAGACTAAATGAATATTGATATAATGACAGAATCAATATTAAAAAATTAAATTACTCACTTGCCCAGTAAGTTTTATCTTTGAAACACTTTCACATTGAATCAATATCCACAAACCTGGGTGGTAGTTATGGGAAACAGGCATTATTATTGTATACAAGGCATCTGTCAATCACAGACAGAGCTGGATGCCATCGGAAGTACATGCTGTATGGAGGGCAATAGCCAAATTCCCTTTCTCCTAGCCCTAGCCCTGTGCGCATTCTCAGAATGCAGGACAGTGTGATGAGTTCTGCATGTGACACAGTGGAGAAAGTGACCCCCATAAGCTAATGTAACCCAGCATTTGTTTCCGGCATCTGCCAGAGCAATTTCAATTAGCTTCCAGAATAGATACTGCCATGTAGCTGATGCAGCAATTTCCATTTAAAGCACTATGGAGCAATTTCGTTTCATAAAGCTATCCCTGCAGCTTAGATTCAAGAGTATGCCACATTTATGAAGATGGAAATGGCATAATCATGTTCTAAGTAGAGTCTATAAGTCACAAACCAATTCCAAAGGCCAATGAATCAGAAAAGTTGCTTTTTCCAGATACTTTTCCATAATTTGAGGCCCAAGGGCATGGCGGCCAGGGCTGAACACACGACTACCATAAAAGGTCCTCATTTTCTTAAAGTTCCTGAGTGTCTCTCACCTGCTTGTCAAGCTATACTCTCCCTGAAGAATAATTTTGCCTATTAACCCTTTGAGTTAGCATAATTCTGCAAATCTCCCATTCAGAGGACAGCGTCTCTTCATATCAGGTATAAATAAGACTCACCTAAAGAAAGACTATCCACGATATGATACCCCTCACATAACAAAGGAAGAGAGATCCTCAAGAAGAGAAGAGCCTCAACTAGATCTCAATAATTAAATTACCAAGGAGAAACTTTTATCCCATAATTTCAACTTGCTCTATCCAACTCGGATAGGGTTTGGCTCTGTGTCCCCACCCAAATCTCGTCTGAAACTGTAATCCCCACATGTCAAGGGAGGGACCTGCATTCCTCAAGTATCAAGAAAGGGAGTGATTAAATCATGGGGGTGATTTTCCCCTTGCTCATCTAGTGATAGTGAGTGGGTTCTCACAAAATCTGACGGTTTGAAAGTGTGACACTTCTTTAGCTCTCTCTCCTGCTGCCTTGTGAAGAAGGTACTTGCTTCTCCTTCACCTTCTGCCATGATCGTAAGTTTCCTGAGGCTTCCCCAGCCATGCATAACTGAGTCAATTAAACCTCTTTCCTTTATAAATTACTCAGTCTCAGTTATTTCTTTATTGCAGTGTGAAAATGGACTACTACAAACTAGAATTTATTTATTAACACTCCAAACAAAGGAACAAATGTTATCTGAACCAAATAACACTCCCTCTCTGTTTACTAATTAATATTCTGAAAATATCATATGGCTAGTGAATAGAACCATTAAAGCCAAAGAGCAACAGTATGAGTGCAGCCACTGCTGCTGACTAATGGCGGGATCATAGTGACCAAGGAATCCCCAGGAAAAGAGAGAGGGAGGGGAACATTTATTGAGCACCTATTATATGCCAAACTGTGTGTTTTCAGCTTGTCCTATCACTCAGTCCTCACAGGGACTGCACAAGCAGTTGCAGATGAGGACATTGAGCCTCAGAAAGGTTAAGGCCAAAGCCCAATGTCACACCACCTATGAGGTTGTGGACCCTAAATGTAACCACACATGTGACCCACTCCTCATTCCCCAGAGCCTCTGCAACATTTTGTTTTATCAACTTAGAAGCCAAGATGAAAGTCAGGACCTCTCATCTAGAACAGCAGAATCATAGTGAAGGACTGTATGTTTTTGGTATATTTCAAACTGTGGTTAATATAATTTATTTATTTAAAAAATACTCAACTGCAAACATTTCAGTTAAATCATTCTAGCCAATATTTTCATACCACTCTGTTGAGGAAGATATGTTTATGCCGACACACATTTGAGGCGTATTTCAAAGAAGTAAGTATTTATTAATATTTGGATTTCACTAATATATGCATGGCAAATTCTTCAGCTATTTCTGGAGGGCTTTTATAAATGAGTTCACAACCATGGATGAAATAATTTTCATTCATTTATTTCATTCATCTGCTCCTCAAAATAAGTAATATCTTCATTTTTCTCAATTTTATTAATTTTGATGTAAATAAAAATGAATGCTTTTCCCCAAATCATAGAAAATAGGTGCCCAAAAGGCATGAGACAAATATTATCAGTGATCTATTTTTAAGTTAATAACTATTTAAAGGTTCACACATTTATTCAATCTAATCTTAAAATCAGAAATATAATTTATTCACATGGCATTAATATAGCCTAATTTAAAATTTCAATGAGCTTTTAAAAACCAGAAATACAAATTATAAAATCAGGGCTAGTGTCTAATATGCTTTGTTTGACTGTGTTGGTATTTTAAATGTACTGTTCTACATGTATACTTTTATTCCGCTTAGCTTTTTTAAAAACTGCAGTATAATTTATATACAGTCATCCTTCAATATCTGTGGGGGATTGGTTCCAAGATGCTCAAGTCCCTTATATAAAGTGGTGTATATTTGCATATAACCTACACACATCCTCCCATATACTTCAAATCATCTCCAGATTACTTATAATACCTAATACAATGCAAATGGTATGCAAATAATTGTCATATGATATTATTTGGATTCTCTAAATAATCTAAACATAGATATAAATTTGTTTATAACATAATAATGACAGGAAAGATGTTTGTAGATGTTCAGTATAGATACATTTTTTTTCCAAATATTTTCAGTCTGTGGTTGGTTGAATCCATAGACACAGAAACCTCGAATACAGAGGCCAACTCTATAGTAAAATGCAAAAATCTTAAGTGAAGTAAGTATGCAGCTTGATGAATTTTATGTATGTATGTACTCGTGTACTCACTATTCATAGCAAACTGACAACATTCCAGAAAGTTCTCTTGGGTCCCTTCCCAGGCAGTATTATCCCCAACCCTCTCCCACCCCAAATCTCAGGTAACCATTTTCCAGCTTCCTACACCACAGATTAGTTTAGACTGAGTTTCATCTTCATAGAGATGGGATCTTATGAGTGTCTCTTTTGTGTCTGGCTTCTTTTACTCAACACTGTAGTTCTGAGATTCTTCCACATTGTTGCATGTATCACTCTTTTGCTGGTTTTTATCAGCTTATCTTTTTTTTTTTTTTGGAGACAGAGTCTAGCTCTGTCACCCAGGCTGGAGTACAATGGCACAATCTTGGCTCACTGTAACCTCCACCTCCCAGGTTCAAGTGATTCTCCTGCCTCAGCCTCGCAGGTAGCTGAGATTACAGACACCCACCACCACGCTCAGCTCATTTTTTTTGTATTTTTAGTAGAGACGGTGTTTCACCATGTTGATTAGGCTGGTCTCGAACTCCTGAGCTCAGGTGGTCTGCCCGCCTCTGCCTCCCAAATGCTAGGATTACAGGCGTGAGCCACCGCGCCCGGCCTATCGGCTTATCTTTCTACAGGCTGTTCACTCTGTGTCAGATGCCACCTTCACTGCCTCACAAATCTTGCTGATCTTACTGAACTCACCCAACACCATGTTCTCCATCAGGCTTTTCTCGATCTCCCCAGACAAAATTAGTAGCTCCTTTTCTGCTCATGTTGTCTTCTTTAAAAGGCATTCCATTTTGCCACATGTGGTGTGTTGGTACTCCCTGGGGGACAGGAAGTGCTGGTTCCCTCATTCTATGGAGCATTCACCAGAAGGATAGGAGAGGACACAGACCAATAGTCACTTGGTGGATGAATGTAGCTGGGAGGTGGAGCCGTGGAGGACAGAGGGAGGAAAATGTTTAATTAAGGCCCAGATGCATTCTCACCATTTTCCTTCCCTTTTTCCTCTCCTGCCACCTCTTTTCTTCTTTCTCCATCCTTCCCCCTTCTGCTCTTCCTCTTCCTCCTCCTCTACCCTTTCTTCTGCATCTCTCTGTTTCTCTAAATCTCATTCTTTGTTTTCTTTGCCTTATATGTTCATTTATTCCTCTTCTTGTGTTAGTGAATTCACTTGACAAACATTTAATGGAATATTAGCTACTAAGTTCCTGGAGTTTTCATTATACCTCTTCCCAAACAGCAGGCAGCAGGCCTGGTGGTCACTGTTCAGGGTATCAGGGGAAGAAAAAGAATGGTCTCAAGGTGGCAGTGGAAGAGAACTGTTAGGAGTAGAGAATAATCCCTGTCTCCAAGCCTGAGTGAGTGCCGAGTCTCGACTAGCCAGAAAAGGAGCCAGAAGTTTGACAATGGGTCAGACTATCTCTTAGTGGGTGGGGCTCTCGGAAGACAAATAAGAGGATCAGGGGCTCAATAAGGAAGAAACCCACAGATTCACAGGACAAAAACCCATTGACTAGACACACTCCTCCTGTACTACACAGCTGCTCTAGGGGGTGCAGGAAGGTGGAGGAGCAGATGATAGGACAAATGCTTCTATGAGATATAATCATAATGAATTTTTATTTATTTTTTATTTTTGAAATGGAGTCTTGCTCTGTCACCCTGGCTGGGGTGCAGTGGTGTGATCTCGGCTCACTGCAGCTGGGACTATAGGCGCAGGCCACTACACACGGCTAATTTTTTTATATTTTTAACAGAGACAGGGTTTCACCATATTAGTCAGGCTGGTCTTGAACTCCTGACGTCAGGTGATCCACCCGCCTAGGCCTCCCAAAGTGCTGGTCTTGAACTCCTGACATCAGGTGAGCCACCGCGCCAGGCCAAATTTTTCCATAAAAGCTGAGACTTTAACTGTGACAACTTCAGGAAGGAGAAAACAGAGTCAGAGGGAAGACTGAGTTGTGTCACTGCTCAGACCTACAGCAAGTATAAAATGAAGAAAGGCGCTTACATAACATGATAGAACTCAATAGATTTTATAAATGAAGACGATGATTCAGGGAGAACCAGTGATTCATCCAATTTTACATAGCAGGTTCCTCTGTGCTTCCGTGGGTTTCTGAGGCCAAATCTAGCATTGTTCCTACCATATTTCTCAAAAATAAAAAAGTTCACGGGCAGGATTTGAATAGGTAAAGGAATTTAGAGAGAGCAATTTGAGATGGTAGAAAAAGAATAGAACACTAATGGAGGAGGAGGTTAGGAAAGTAGTTTGGGCCAGATGACTAAGGATTTCAATGCCAAGTAATGAAGTGTAGACTTGATTCTTCAGAAGCAGTACTGGAATTAAGTTTTGGTTTTTAAATCAGAGGTAATATAAAATACAAAGAATGATTTAAAAGGCTTATTGAAAAAATAGGAATACAAAAGTCTTATTTTAAAAAAAGAATGATTTAGGCCATTAGGTTAGTATAAAAGTTGCGCACATTGTGACTTTTTGGGCTGGTTATGCTTTAGGCTAAACAGGTCTCAGAATGGTACCAAACTCACAGTCTCTGCCAACCAACAGTGTTCCTCTGTGTCACTATATGGAAACCACGTGACCTCCCCATCATAACAAGAGATGGGTTAGACTTACGGTTAGAGTTAAGGGTTAGGAATTGACCCAAGATACATCCACCTATTCACTGGACAGCAACTAGGCCATAATACAATCAACTAAACCTATACTACCCTTGCTTTCGGAGAGTTTGAACTTGAGACACACGATGATAGATAAACAATTGGTAATAGCCATAGATGCTTAAAGGCATATATAGGAAAGCAGAATCAGAGGGAGATGAGCTTCATCGATGGCCCAGCATTCTAGCAGGTATCTACAGCTGTTGTGCTCAGGTGTTGGGAAGATAATTAGAAGTTCCAGTTGTCTTAGAGCCCAATGACAATTGTCCTTTTCCCAGATTACACTTTCATCTCCATGAAGCTAATGTGTGACTGTAACCAGGGTTCTAGGCAACCTCCCTGAGTGAGATTCTGGCCACAGATCCTTGTAACCAGGCTGTAGTACTTCAGGTGACTTTGAGGAGTCTCTGTTCCTCCCAGCTAAAGAATTTTACCAGCAGCAAAGCTCAAGATTGGCTCAACTCCAAATCTTCAGAGGAGTTCAATGTGCCCTTCACCTTTCACATTATGAAAACCCCCACGGCAGGTCACAGTGGTTGTCCCTCACTCTCCGCGGTGATTTCTTTCTTTCCTTCTTTCTTTCTTTCTTTTTTTTTTTTTTTTATTATTTTTGTTTTGTTTTGTTTTAAGAGACAGAGTCTCATTCTGTCACCCAGGCTGGAGTGCAGTGGCGTGATCTCGGCTGACTGCAACCTCCGCATCCTGGGCTCGAGAGATTCTCCTGCCTCAGCCTCCTGAGTAGCTGGGATTACAGGCGCGCACCACTACGCCTGGCTAATTTTTCTATTTTTAGTAGAGGCGAGGTTTTACCATGTTGGTCTCAAACTCCTGGTCTCAGGTGATCCTCTCGCCTCAGCCTCCCAAAGTCCTGGGATTACAGGCATGAGCCAGTGCACCCAGCTCTATGTGGCTTCCAAACAAGCTTCCACTTGCATATGATTCTCGGTCTCTTATTTCAAATTCCTCTCTTGCATTTTCCGTCTAAGCGTTTGTATGTAGTTCTGGAGCCAGGTTTCTTAACTTCTTACGATGAACTCCGGCCTTGGCTGGGTGTGGTGGCTCACGCCTGTAATCCCAGCACTTTGGGAGGCCGAGGCGGGTGGATCACCCGAGGTCAGGAGTTCAAGACCAGCCTGGCCAACATGGTGAAAAACCCCACCTCTAATAAAAATACAAAAATTAGCTGGGCGTGGCGGTAGGCGCCTGTAGTCCCAGCTACTCGGGAGGCTGAGGCAGGAGAATAGCTTCAACTCAGGAGGTGGAGGTTGCAGCAAGCTGAGATTGCATCACTGTACTCCAGCCTGGGCAACAGAGTGAGCCTCCGTTTCAAAAAAAAAAAATTCTGGCTTTTATTCATCCTATTGATTCTCTCCACATCCATCTCTCTCTAATTGGTCGCCTATCGCAGGCCACCCTCCTGGGCCCAACCCCAAATCCTGATCAAACCTCCTGCAACCATAAGAGAAATGAGGGCCAGAAACTCACCAGAGCATCTGATTCAGGACTTGTCAATCTTGTGAGACTGAGGCCAATCAGGATGCTCCTGGGACAGTCAGTATGTGTGGGTCTGATTAAAAGGACTAGTGGGCAATTTGAATTTCAGAGACATTCTGGTGTTACTTTGCCATGTCCAGCAAGTGCCTTACTTTAGGAAACTACTGGTAATGATAAACATTTCAATTCCATGCTTGCATACAATTTTAGAGGAAATATATTGCATAACAGATGGCAGTGGGGAGACACCGCTCTGGAATCACCTCCCTGGAGCACCGCTTACATACAGCATCGCCTGGCAGCGTCGCCTGGCATGGCGATTGCTCCCAGGAGTGTCATCGTTGCACCAATGCCGGTCATGTCTTGAATACAGACTCTTGTTTAGAGGGGACATTTTTTTTTCTCCTATTTTTACATCAGTGGGGTAGATCAGTTAGGAATAATAGGAACTGCAACAGACTAAATGCTCCAGGTAAATGATCCATTTCCTTCCGTTCACTGTGTGTTTATCAGCCAGCCCAAATACTTTTCACATATAAATGTAAATGGAAACCTGAACACGCACAGTGTAAGATGTGTAACAAGAGATTTGTGCCCAGCATGGAAAGTATCTCATAAGTGAGAAAATTATGTTCATTGTTTACAGAGTGCAGCACACAGCATAATGTGCGATCTTCATACTTGGTTCGTGGCTATTTTCCCAACTGTTTGATGAAAACAACAAAGAGACAACAAGCTGTGGTCTTTTGAACTAGACTGTTAAAAAAATTAAATCCAGGTGTATCTAAAAAATAAAAAAATAGAAATGCTTACATGGGACAAGTATTTTTCTCTGATCCATTAAATATGTTCTCCCTGACCGGGTGCGGTGGCTCATGCCTGTAAACCCAGCACTTTGGGAGGCCGAGACTGGCGGATCACGAGGTCAGGAGTTCAAGACCAGTCTGGACAACATGGTGAAACCTCATCTCTACCAAAGATGCAAAAAATTAGCCAGGCGTGGTGGCGAGTGCCTGTAATCCCAGTTACTCAGGAAGCTGAGGCAGGAGAATCGCTTGAACCAGGGAGGCGGAGGTTGCAGGTTGCAGTGAACCAACATCACACCAATGCACTCCAGCCTGGGTGACAGGGTGAGACTCCATCTCAAAAAAAAAAAAAAAAAAAAAAAAAAAAAGAAGGTAAATATGTTCTCCCTTTAGCAATCCAGTAGTGATGGGAAGTAATGTCTTTCAGGGAGTGCAGTAGTTTGCTGGGGCTGCCATAACTAACAACCACCCAGTGGTGGCTTAAACAACAGACATTTATCGTCTTGCAGCTCTGGAGGTGGGAAGTCCTACACTGAGGTTGGCAGAGTTGGTTCCTTCTAAGGCCTGAGAGGCAAGGTTCTGTTCCAGGCCTCTTTCTTTGGCTTGTAGGTGGCCATCTTCATGTTCCCAAGGTGCTCCCCCTGTGTGTGTGTGTCTGGCCCCAGATTTCCTTTCTATGAGGACACAAGTCATATTGGAAAAGGGCCCACTATAATGACCTTGTTTTAACTTGATTATTTCATAAAGGTCCTATCTTTAAATAAGATCATATTCGGAGGTACTGAGGGTTAGGACTTTGGCATATGAATTTGGGGTGGGGGAACGCAGTTAAGCTCAGAACAAGAAACTTGAAAAATAATAGCTTTTAAAAGGGAGCTCTTACCCATTTGATACAAGAAAACAAGTATCCTTTAAAAAGTGATCACTTTCTATTTTATTTAATTTTATTTTTTTAAATTTTTGTGAGTACATAGTAGGTATATATATATTTATGGGGTACATGAGCTGTTTTGATGCAGGCGTGCAATCACAGAGAATGGGGTCTCCATTCCCTCAAGAATTTGTCCTTTGAGTTGCAAACAATCCAATTTACACTGTTTACATTATTTTAAAATATATAATTATGATTGACTATTGTAACAATTTGATTGTGCTATCAAATGGTAGGTCTTATTTATCCTTTCTATTTTTTTTAACCCATTAACCATCCCATCTTCCCCTGCAACCCCCCACTACCCTTCTCAGCCTCCGGTAAGCATCCTTCTATTCTCTATAACCATGAATTCAACTGTTTTAATTTTTAGATCCCACAAATAAGCGAGAACATGTGGTGTTTGTCTTTCTGTGCCTGGCTTATTTCACTTAACAAAATGACCTCCAGTTCCATCCATTTTGTTGCAAATGACAGAATCTTATTATTTTCAATGGCTGAATGATACTCCATTGTGTATATGTACCACATTTTCTAATCTATTCATCTGCTGATGAACACTTAGGTTGCTCCCAAATCTTAGCTGTTGTAAAAAGTGCTGTAACAAATGTAGGAATGCAGAGATCTCTCTGATATACTGATTTTCTTTCTTTTGTGTATATACACAGCAGGGGGATTGCTGGATCACATGGTAGCTCAATTTTTAATATTTTGAGGAACCTCCAAACTGCTCTCCATAGTGGTTGTGCTAATTTACATTCCCACCAACAGTGTACAAGGGTTCCCTTTCCTCCACATCCTCACCAGCATTTGTTATTGCCTGTCTTTTGGATAAAAGCCATTTTAACTGGGGTGAGATGATATCTCATTATAGTTTTGATTTGCATTTCTCAGATGATCAGTGATGTTAGGCACCTTTTTATATGCTTGCTTGCCATCTTGTCTTCTTTTGAGAAATATCTATTCAAATCTTTTGCTCAGGTTTGAATCAGATTATTAGATTTTTTTTCTTGCAGAGTTGTTTGAACTCCTTATATATTCTGGTTATTAATCCCTTGTCAGACGGGTAGTTTGCCAAGATTTTCTCCCATTCTGTGGGTTGTCTTTTCACTTCGTTGACTGCATCATTTGCTGTGCAGAAGCTTTTTAACTTGATGTGATCCCATTTGTCTGTATTTGCTTTTGTTGCCTGTGCTTGTGGAGTATGGTTCAAGAAATCTTTGCCCCGACCAGTGTTCCGGAAAGTTTCCTCAATGTTTTCTTGCAGTGGTTTCACAGTTTGAAGTCTTATATTTAAGTCTTTAATCTATTTTGATTTGATTTTTGTATACGGTGAGAGACAGGGGTCTAGTTTCATTCTTCTGCATATGGATATCCTCCAGTCTCTTCCCCAGTGTATATTCTTGGCACCTTTATCAAAAATGAGTTCACTATCGGTGAATGGACTTGTTTCTGGGTTCTCCATTCTGTTCCATTGATCTATGTGTCTGTTTTTAATGCCAGTACCATGCTGTTTTGGTTACTATAGCTCTATAGTATAAATTGAAGTCAGGTACTGTGATTCCTCCAGTTTTGTTCTCCTTGCTTAGGATAGCTTTGGTCCTAGGTCTTTCGTGGTTCCGCACACATTTTAGGATTTTTTACTATTTCTATGAATGATGTTATTGGTATTTTGGTAGGGATGGCATAGAATCTGTAGATTGTGTTGGGTAGTATGGCTATTTTAACAATATTGATTCTTCCAATCCATGAACATGGAATATTTTTCCATTTTTTTGGTGTCGTCCACTTTCTGTTTAAAAAAATTCAAAATTCTATGAGAGTTAATAAAAACAATTATAAAAATGAAAGAATTTTTTTAAAGCTCATCAGATGACGTAATGTCCAGCCATGGTTGCAAGTCACTGCTTTAAAATGTGCTGTAAGCCTGGAGTTAGACTTGCTACTTGAAAAGCAGAATACAAGGACTTCATATACTTCTCTCTTTTTTTTTTTTTTTTTGAATAAAGCTGCTACAGATTTGAATGACTTTGGATAATACATTTCTCTCTGTTCCTCCTTTAACTATGTATAATAATCATTGAAAGTACATTCTCTGGAATATTCTGCCTGGATTTGTCTGACTTTACTACTGTGTGACCTTGTGAAAAAGCTGTGCTTAATCTCACTGTTTCTCAGTTTCCACATCTGTAAAGTGAACTATATATATGTTGTGAGGATTAATTGAGAGTATATATGTGTGTGTGTATTTATTTATATATATAAATATGTATATATATTTTATATATATACACATATATATATATATATTTCTTAGAATAGTGCCTGGCACGGTTAGTGGTTTGAAAGTATTTACTATTGCAGTTGTCACTGTGATTCCTCTGTCTGTTACCCACTACCTACACTCATTTTAAAAAGTCTTTTTCTTAAGTTAGCTGTCATTTTTTTAGATAATAAATAAATAAATAAAAATTTAAAAAATGCAGTGGTAACAGATGTTCCTTGTGCCATGCAGACATAAAGATTATTGCCATGAAAGACCTACGTTGGGTCATCGGGCCTGCCTAATCTCACCCATGGCTTATCTTTGTTCTGTTTAGTTTTATTTAATAAATCCAGGAGCACTATTAAAGCCTCAACATTTGCCAAGAAGGAAATCAAGTGAGAATCCAAGAAAAACCACCTAACAACAACAAAAGATCACTTTACAGTACATCAGACACAAAGGGGGCCACCAAAGTCACCGAAGGCCACCAAAGCCACCTGTGCCCACCTTCCGCACATTTCTTGGGTCCTCTCTACTGCACCCATGCCAAAGGGTCATCTAGTCTGTCCTGGGCAGGAATCCCCCTGAGAGAATGCCCAACCTCCTATAAACAGCCGGAAGGTAAAAGTTTTTCCTTTTATTGAGCAGAATAGAGCCTAATTCTGTCTGTGGGATCAAACAGAACCTATCTAATTCCTCCCTCACATGATAATCCCAGAGTTTTTGAATGCTGTTATTCATGCGTTCATCAAATATCCGCTATATCTTGTGTGCCAACCCTGCTCTAGGCCCACTAGTCTTCTCTGTGATAAGCACTATGTGCCTCAAACATACTCCATGGGAAACAGTTTTATTCCCTTTGCCATTTTGGCTTCCCAGCTTAAAAAAAGGAATTTTTCTCCATTTAAGGTACACTGCCCATCATCAGATACAGTCCTGACGGTAATTGTTTTTATCTTTCAGCTCAATTCATCACTCCATCTTGGATTTCTGTGTGATAAATTTGCATACATGGCAATTAAATTAATGTGAATTCTGTTGAATTTAGGAAAGCATAAAGGGGTTAAGTCTCTGATTTTAATGGAATTTCAATAGGTTTTAAAAACGGGTTAATATTTTTTAAAAAATCCCTCCCATTCACTCCATTTTCTGTACATTGCTTTGTTTATAGAAAAACCTGGAAAAGTATTTCTTTTCCAAGCATATTACATGGTACTATGGTTTCCAGAATAGGTTTAAGACTACAGAGATTACTTACAGATTCTTTACCATCCATTCTTATCAATACATTTTATGAAATTAAAATGCTAAAAACAAAGCCAGGTATGGAGGTTCATACTTATAACCCCAGTGTTTTGGGAGGCCAAGGTGAGAGGATAACTTGAGGCCAGAAGTTTAAGATCAGCTTGGCCAACATAGTGAGACCCCCATCTCCGCAAAAAAATGTAAAAATTAATCAGGTGTGGTGGTGCATGCCTGTAGTCCCAGTTACCCAGGAGGATGAGGCAGGAAGTTTGCTTTGAGTCCAGGAGTTCAAGGCTGCAGTGAGAAATGATCATGCACTCCAGCCTGGAACAGTTCTTGTCTGTTAAAAAATAATAATGAAATAAAATGCTAAAAACAACAACATGAGCATGACATTGAACTAGTACTGAAAGTGACAGAAGACAGTGTCAGAGAAATCTTAGATGTGGAGATGTAACCAAACCATAAATTCCTTATTTTAGTGGTCAAGGCTCCGATTATCCTTCATATATAAATCAATGGTCACACTTTAGAGCTTTAGAAATTCTT
Organism: Mandrillus leucophaeus; assembly: GCF_000951045.1. NCBI lineage: Eukaryota > Metazoa > Chordata > Mammalia > Primates > Cercopithecidae > Mandrillus > Mandrillus leucophaeus. Next base: position 1,353,444 of record NW_012107675.1, read on the forward strand.
CCTCAAAACATTTTTAGTTCCCCACTATCTTTTTTATTAAATTTTTAAAAGTCATTATGTTATTCTCCATGCTCCAGTAATCCAATAAGGTATAACCTGGAGTTTTTGTAACATCAACACATGTGGACTGCAGGTATTCTAGAAGACATACATAGAAAACTATCATTAAGGCAATTACGTAGTAGGTAAATTTATTCAATAAATTTGCCAGCTTTGGTTCACATATTCCATGATGCTGAAGCTTAATTAAGTCAATGTGCCGGAGAATCAAAAGAATTCTTCCAACCAAGTTGAGCAAAAGCGCCTTGGCACTTCAATGAAAGATGCGCCAAAACTAGTTGCATTCTTGAAAACCAGAACTGAAATTGGATCCCCACCTACTGCTGCTGGCATGGGCTCACGTGTTTCAAAACTCCCCAATTCTGCCAACTATATTTTTCCCTCTCTTGAAAGTGATTTTGTAATTACATAGCACTTAACCTAACAGGGAAACTATCTCTTGGCTGGAACTTACGTGCTAGGGGGAAAGGGGCATAATTTCCTCACAATCTCATTCCAACTGCAGAACATGTTTGCTGTCCTCTTTTTTCCGTCAAGAACTGCCAGGTCTTTATAGGAGAAATAATTAAGGGCAATGTTAAAAATGAGACTTTTCATTGATCTAAGCATAACTCAAGTCATAAGTCCTGATATTTAAGCATCATTTAGTAAAAAAACAAAAAAAAAGTTAGTATATTTATGTAAAAAAAAATCTTGTCAGTCTGGCGTAACTCACTTTGGCTGTTGTGTTAAATTTGCAATTTTTCTAGTCATCAGTCTTCGTGTTAGAAACAAAACATTATTTTCTCGTAATATTAAGCCTATATTCCAGATTAAACACCAGGGTTATTAAATTTAAAAATGTGCATTTTTAATCCAACCACTATGGGAAATTAAGGCCTAAAAACATACATGCAGCCTCATAGGGTAAGATAGAATGTCTTCTAGAAAGATTATTAGAGAGTAGTATCAACGAAAGCTAGAAGCATACCGAGACTAACTCCATCCTGCCCAGATTTCAATTTCTGTGTAAACATGGAAAAATCAAAACCTCCAGCTCCCAGCAAGGAAGGTGGCTTGTTTTTTTGTTTGTTTGTTTTTGTTTTTTGTTCTGTTTTGTTTTTTAATGAAATGAATGTACTCTGTTCGTAAGTATGCCAAATGTCAATTTACATGAACTCTTTGTGAACAGCTTAGTGAAAAGGTATTGGTTAGGAAATTGGGGAACCTATGCTCCAGACCTGGCTTTACACATCACTAGTTCTGTGACACTGAGCTGCCCTCACTGGTCCTCAGAAGAACTGAAGAGCAGCCAGGCCCTGGTGCGGGGAGATGCAGCCACTGAGAGGCTGCCACATTCTTGTCGCTCCTCCAACTCAACTTACTATTGTCAGTTGCTAACTAGAGCAAATTTGAAGCACTGATCCCTGTAGTTTTGAAGTAAGGATTGCCTCTGGGGAATGTCTGACTCTAATAATAATAATTTTTAAAAGGTCCAACCTAGAAATCTAATGAAAAAGGATCTCTCTCTTCATCAGTATAAACCCATCAATATAACATCTACATACACCTCCATGCTGAGAAAAATTATTGTATAGGACACTGAAAATATGCTACTGCGTAATATATCTGTGGGCCTGAAATCGTGCTGCCAATAGACTGTTTTATTAATATCCCCCCTAAACCTCAATTTAATTTCTGTTGTAATTTACCCAGAAATAACTTCAGTTAATATATTTGATGCAATTCCTCATGAAGAAACATAAGATCTGTTTCTTTTTAAAGAATGAGAATCTTGAACTTGGGCAGTCTTATCTTTTCAATTTCATCTTTACTTTTACATGGCCTTAAAATTATAGCACAGTAATTTGTGTATACTTAGGAAATGTATTTCCATTCCATCCATTCCTTCCATTTCAGTTGATTCTTATCAACTTCAAATAACGTAGCCCCTCTTCCACTAGTTCCAGACACAACTGGGCTTTCAGCATCCCTCATCCTCCACACCCACACATTTCATTTTAGCATTATTGGCCTGAATATTTCTTTCTTCTATGTTCAATTACCTATTAACTCTTCTTATTCTAGAACTACTCTATTTTATTGGGCGAGTTTTTTTGTTGTTTTTCTTTTCTTTTCTTTTCTTTTTTTTTTTTTTTGAGACAGAGTCTCACACTGTCTCCCAGGCTAGAGTGCAGGGGTGCAATCTCGGCTCACTGCAACCCCCGCCTCCCAGGTTCAAGTGATTCTCCTGCCTCAGCCTCCCGAGTAGCTGGGATTACAGGCTACCACCACCACGCCTGGCTAATTTTTGTATTTTTAGTAGAGCCAGGGTTTCACCATGTTGGCCAGGATGGTCTTGAACTCCTGACCTCAGATGATTCACCCACCTCAGCCTCCCAAAATGCTGGGATTACAGGCATGAGCCACTACGCCTGCCCTACTGGGTGAGAATTTTTGTGACAATGTTTGTTTCCACAAGGATCACTTCAAACATAGCAAAGGAACACTTCTGAAATATGACCTGATATACTATCCCTATAGGTAATTTGGAAAAATACATTAGTATAATTTTTAATGCAGAATTAATGGCATTAACTCAGCACCGTTACCCTTTCCAGTCCAATTGTTTGGTTTAGAATTGAAAATGTTATGTTGAAAATGATGCACTTTCAGTCTTTAGCCTGTCCAACCCAAATGGGAATGAAAGATATCTAAGAAGTGAAAGGTTTGACCAGTTCTCAAGCTGTTATGTAGTTCTCAATCTGTGTGAGAATATTTTAAAAATGTGAAATGCATTTGTATCTCTTACAAAGTAAGACAGCAAAACCAGAATGAAACAAGTCGCTGCAATTTGATGTGAGCAAATTCAGGCAGCTGCTGTTATACTAATGAGATTGGAGGTCTCTTACAACTCTGCTGAGTCTTCAGCCCCTTCCTTTAGGACAATTGAGTGCTAATTCAAGTGAAGGAAGCAATGCACTAAGACAGTTTTCATGAAATATGAACACTCCCTAGTACCCATTCCTTCTGGCAGCTGCTTCTTCATGAAAACCCCAAAATGCATAATTGCATTCACGGTGAAGTAAACTGTGTCAAATCTATGGGTCGACGGGCAACATACCGTGATTAATCCTTTAATACCATATAAGACATGAAGAACAGTAACATGAGACAAAAATAATGCTTTAACTTAATTATTTAATTTTGTTTCTTATTTTCTATCTTTCTAACAAGTGTTTCAATTCATGACCAGGACTGAGCATTATAATCTACGGTATGTTTATTTTCAAACAACGTGTACATGGACATGTGTTCCATTGGGAAGATCTGATCAAAGTGTGAGCTCAGGACGCACCGAAGTTCCTACTCTCTAAAACAATATTAAATTGACACGTGTACGATGTTTTTTTTTTTTTTTAAACCACAAGGTACAGTCAGATACAAATCATACAGTAAAATAAGTCCTTACATGAGTTAGAGAGGTTGTTCTAGAAATAAAAATAAACTGATTATCCAAATATCTGAATGAAATAGTTGCCCACAGTCCAGCAAAAAAAAAAAAAAAAAAAAGTCTGATTTATGGTGTTTAGGGGACGGACAAATAATGTGCATTTACAATCTATAAACTCATATGGGAGAAACCGGATGGATTTTGTGATTTGCTTATTTTTGGATACCCATTTCCTAATGAACTGCTGCCAAGTTGCTGGACACACCACACTGATGGAGAATAGAAGATGGATCTCAAACACGCTCCACTGAAGAAGCGTGTAAACTCAGTCTCATCTGTCTGCGGTCAGCCTGTACATTCTAAATGGAACCCATGGAAAGCTAATAAATCTGTCAGCCTTTCATGTTATGTTTGTCACCCAAATAAAATAATCAGAGTTCGGTCCCAATCACAGCAAGAACAGCCCACCCGTGATTTTTAAGACTGTACGATTGTGACGATCTAGTTTTAAGTTTTAGCATTCATTCCATATTGCCTGGTGCACTGTTCACACACAGTCAAGGGTAGAACTGCTATAGCAGCATTCCATTTCCTTAAGGAATCAGATTTGAGGTAGCCTCATCTCACCTCTGCCCTCATCCACAAGAATCCATAATTTGTTCTCACACTTTCTGCTTTCTCAAAGTCTCTTGAAGATGTCCTATTACCATCTGACAGAACATAGAGACCCTGTGATCAAGTCTTGACAAGCCTCATCTCATTAGTGCCATTTTTAATCATCAAGGGTGACAATCCATGATAAATTATGTCAAAACATAGGATTCTAAATGAGGAGAGGGAGGGTGGAGAAAAGTGATGTACTCCAAGAATAGATATGTTTCTTTACCTAATTTTGAAAGTGAAGAGAAAGACAAATCGGAGATCAGGGAACCCTGTGAACTAGACAGGAGGGTGGGAGGAGGCTCCATATGAAACTCCCAAGAATGGGAGGCTGGTCATCGCTCAGTGCTATTTCTTTACCTCTTTTATCTATCAAGGAATAGAAAACCTATCTGAAGCCAAGAAGAAAAATCAAAGAAAAGTTTACCACCTCGAAGTATGGACTTTTCCTTAGTCTCTATGCAGGCACAGGCTGACTCCCAGGTGAACTCCCTAGAGTAGGGTTGGAGTGACAGCAGAGATACCTGGAAGAGGACGGGTCAGGGAAAACTGCTGCAGAAGTCATTAGAGCACCTGACTAAATAGAATATCCATGAGGAACCATTCCTATGACCTTTCCATTGAGAAGGAGCTCCTCACGGACCCAGAGGCTCAATATCTAGCATCTGTTCTGACCACACTGCAAAGAGGATCCATGTTCCCTGGTCATTTTTCCTCCAAGTAGAGTGGCTCTCACTCCCCAAACCAGAATGCTCCAGGAGAAACAGGCAGCAGGAGAGGGATGGGGTGACCACGACTGGTCCGACACACACCTCCTGGTCCCATATACACCTCCTGGTCCCATACACACCTCCTGGTCCCATACATACCTGCTGGGACCTCTTGGAGCCCCAGCAGTACACTAAGTTCAGCATTTGTTTCCTTACTGCCGCAGAAGTCAGGCTGTTACAATAAAATACATGTAAATAACACTTTTACATGAATAACTGAGAGAAACAGCCAATGACCAGTCTGGTAGTGAGGTCTTTGGCTTTACCAAGCAGTGAAGCAAAACTGTGTTCGTTTTCACAAATCTCTTGTGACAAGAAATGGAACGGAAGTATGAACTGACAATGGTTCTGGTTCTCTTCACTTCTAATTCTAACTCAGGAAAGAAACATTTCAAGTCTAATGCTGAGGCCTCAAAGGAGGTCACAGAAAAGTATGTGGACATGTCCTTTTCCCCCCAAAGGATTTCACTAGTCAAAATCTCAGATTTTATCTGGAAGAAAAGAATTTTTAAAAATTTCAAAAATACATTTTCCCTACAATTCTGACAACTTCTACGGCTAGATTAGATTAGAATTTATACTTTAATAATTAACATTGTGCTCACAGATTCATTAACATTTTACAATTTTAGAAACCTTATCTCACTGCAAATTTTAAATTGTTGTGGCAAGCAAAATTATCTGAAACTTATCACAACATTGTGCAGTCTGAAAATACAAACCTCTTAGCCCTGTTTGTCTCTTTTACTGCCTTCTCGCCTTTAGAGTCAGGCTTCTTTCAAGAAACCTATACATTCTCCTTATTCACTTCTAAACCCACAGCAATTTGGCATTCTTTGCCATCACTCCATCAAGGTCACAGAAGTCCTAGCCTTGTCCAATCAAAGGGACACTTGGAACCATTTGGTATGCTTCCACGTGCCCCTTGGAACTCTCCCTCATGTTCTGCAACCTCCCCCACTGTGGTTCTCAGTTCTCCTCCCACTCCACTGACCAGATGTCCTCAGTGTTCTATGACACAGCGTCAGCGTTCATTATTGAACAGTTCTCCTGCCCTCCCTTGAAATGTCTGTGTTCCCCAGAAGTACATCCTCAGCCTTTGTACCTTTAATTTGTGCATATTCAGTTCCAATTAATCTGCAACCTCAACCTCTACCCAGGCTTTTTCTTCTCTCCTGTCTTCTTCCCCAACTTTATGCATTTGGGACACACCTTCAGGACATACATCAACACAGTGCTAAATATTAATGATAGATACACAGTAGGTGCATATTGACGAATGAATGAATGCATGCACATGTCAGATGTACAGAAGAGGATGGTCTTAACTCTGCAGGGGATCCGAGGGCTGGATTCCAGAAAGAGCAGAATATGCCTGGGTTCTATTCAGTCTTCCCAGTGCAATTTCTCACAGCTACCTGTGAAGTCAGCATCATCATGATTATCCTCTTTTTAATCTATGTAGACATTGGGTAGATGAATGCCTCAAACCCAGGGCTTTCTGATTCAAAATCTATATTGTTTTCTGCTGTACTATATTGCTGCCAAAAAAGCAGGGGAAAGAGAACCATGCTTTTTCATTTTAAAAAGAATATGCTAGCCGCGGTGGCTCATGCCCGTAATCCCAACATTTCGAGAGGTTGAAGCAGGTGGTTCACTTGAGCTCAGGAGTTGGAGACCAGCTGGGAACCATGGCAAAACTCCTTCTCTAGAAAAAATACAAAAATTAGTCAGGTGTAGTGGTGCATGCATGTAGTCCCAGCTACTTGGGGGACTGTGGTGGGAAGATTGCTTGAACCCAGGAGGCAGAGGTTGCAGGGAGCCATGATCACACCATTGAAATCCAGTTCAGGCGATAGAGCCAGACCTTGTCTCAAAAATAAAACAAAATAAAATAATTGGTAAAAGAAAAGAAAAAAGAATACCTGGCAACTTTGTCACCTCCAGACTCCACTGCATCAATGGTGTGGTGACTCTGCCTGGAGGGCCTGGCATAATCCAGCCAAAGTAGCATGGCACCAGGAAAGAGGGAGCCATCCCAAGGAGCAGCTATGCAGGCCTGGGGTGCTCTGAGTGTCCTGGCCAGCAGGGTGGTTCTTATCTGGGCAGTATCTAGGTGACCAGAGGACAGGGTGGGTCAGTCAGGCCCAGAGGGAGAAGTCACCCTGTAAGCTACCAGATCATGACTCCCTGGTGATTCCTAGCTACAGCCACAGAAGGACTGTTCAGGGAACCTGGAGCTCATGTGAGTTTGAAGCAAGAGTCAGGAAAAAACTGGTTGCAGCATAAAGTTTTGCCTTGGAAAACAATGGCTCTTGAAGAGATCATGAAATTTATATGACTAGAATTACTGGTATAATTTTCTTGCTTTATTGAAATAAATAAATCATGTTTTAGAACGTGATGGCTCTTCTCCGCTCAACTGCAATGTTTAATTTTGTAAGTACACTTTCTGGTAGGGTGAGAGGAAATACATCTAAAAAGCTATTAAGATTTTATCAAACGTTATCAATTCACGACACAGATGTATGTCACATACGTGAGTGAGAAGGATAACCTGAAATAATTACAAATAGATTTTTGTTCACAGCAAACCCACAACTGGGCTCTCTTAATAAATAGTCTCCTTTTACTGTAGAGTTGAATAAGTGAAAGGGATTAACTCATGGTCTGAAAACACATCTCAGCAGTGCTCAAGGGACAGTATCTCAACAGACATCTGGAGGAGGCACTGATTAATTAATAGATTAATTAATCAGACAGCTGTACTCTTAGGAGAGAATTTAATTGTTTGGATTAATAACCTTACTAATTAATCCTAAAAATCATCAACCTTACAGTTGAGAAAATGGTGATTTTCTAAAGATCCATCTGTATGATAAATATCCTTCCAAAATACTTGCTGGCTAACTAGACAATGGCATCCCAGGATGCCCATGCTATCACGAATCCAGGTGATTCCTCAGCTGGGCGTCCACTCCCCACATTTCCACCATGACCCAGAACCATAAGCACTTAAGGCATGAAAGAAAAGTCCTCAAATGACATTTATCTGAAACTTAAAGCACATGGCCCTCAAAAGTAACCCATTTCCTCTGAAATGGAAGGTTCTGAATAAATGTAAAGAAACATTACCATCAGCTCATGCAACTAGTTCACGTGACATTTTTCTAAATAAAACCAAACCAGACATAGACCCTTCTTCCATAACACCTATCTAACCAACGAAGCAGATGTGTACAAATGTTAGTGGATGGGCAGTTTTGTTAAGTAAATTTTAAAAATACTTGTAAAAGAAGTATTGTTTATGAAGTGTGGCTAGAGTAAATCTAAGTGATGTTTATCATTCCTATAGTTTTATAGAGTTTTTGGCAATAGCTCATTAATAATTGGGGAAAGAGAAATACTGGAGTGCTTAATAGCTCATTATTCAAATTGAATTATTAACATGACAATCTCACAGCAAATGATAATCCCATTTTCTCTGAAAAATATATTTGTAGAGAATGAACATTAGTTTCCATTAGAATTCATATATACATACAAACCAAAATTTTGCCAGAGTGGCAATTATGGCCATAACCACAGACTAGTAGGTCTAATAAATATGCAACTGAAAATATACTTTTTAATCAATGTTTAAAAATCATGCTAAGTTTAAAACTTGAGAATATTTTATAAGAAAGTGTACAGTACTGAAGGCACCGAGGCAAAGACAGTCATTAGCCAATAACTCATCTACACTATGACATATTGCTTGACAAATCACAGGAGTCATTAAAAAAATGGAGGAAGAATCCAGCCTATCATTGATGGGCATTTGGGTTGGTTCCAAGTCTTTGCTATTGTGAATAGTGCTGCAATAAACATACGTGTGCATGTGTCTTTATAGCAGCAAGATATATAATCCTTTGGGTATATACCCAGTAATGGGATGGCTGGGCCAAATGGTATTTCTAGTTCTAGATCCTTGAGGAATCGCCACACTGTCTTCCACAATGATTGAACTAGTTTATAGTCCCACTAACAGTGGAAAAGTGTTCCTATTTCTCCACATCCTCTCCAGCACCTGTTGTTTCCTGACTTTTTTTTTTATTACATTGTCTTTATTAGAGTTATGCAAACTTCATCTTACTTTTTGTTACTATCATGCTTTTAGATTTCTGAAATATGCTTTTGTAGTACATTTTGCAGTATTGCTACACACATTGAAGTTTCATGGTGAAGTTAAATTGCACTGAAAACACATGAATTAACTTTCAACTCTTCTACTGACATTGTAGAGAACTTTATATTCTTTTTTTATGTACTTTATGTTCTAGGGTACATGTGCACAACGTGCAGGTTTGTTATATATGTATACATGTACCATGTTGGTGTGCTGCACCCATTAACTCGTCATTTACATTAGGTATATCTCCTACTGCTATCCCTTCCCCCTTCCCCAACCCCACAACAGGTCCCGGTGTGTGATATTCCCCTTCCTGTGTCCAACTGATCTCATTGTTCAATTCCCACCTATGAATGAGAACATGCGGTGTTTGGTTTTCTGTTCTTGCAATAGTTTGCTGAGAATGATGGTTTCCAGCTGCATCCATGTCCCTACAAAGGACATTAACTCATCCATTTTTTATGGCTACATAGTATTCCATGGTGTATATGTACCACCTTTTCTTAATCCAGTGTGTCATTGATGGACATTTGGGTTGGTTCCAAGTCTTTGCTGTTGTGAATAGTGCCACAATAAACATACGTGTGCATGTGTCTTTATAGCAGCATGA